>NW_010179560.1:0-50413 GCF_000695765.1 Mesitornis unicolor
CGCTACCTGTGCCTTGTGTTTGCTCTCTCCGCAGGACGGTCCCGCGCCCTCCGCTGTGAAGAGCAATGGCCGTGACTCTAGAGCAGGCCCGGCGGGTGGGCTATGTCTGCCTGAAAGCACTCCTCAGGTTCGCTTTTATGGTCGCCAATAACCTGGTCGCTATTCCGTCCTACGTCTTGTATTTAATTGTGCTGCAGCCCCTCCGAGTGTTGGATAGTAAAAGCTTCTGGTATATCGAAGGAGTATTATTTAAGTGGCTTTTAGCTATGGTGGCTTCCTGGGGCTGGTGGGCAGGATATACAGGTAAGAATGTCTTATTATTTAAAATGTACAAATGTAAAGATATCAATGTGTTAAAACACAGATGTTTTAGTATGGGGACATGTAGGGGAATATCTAACTATAGTGGGTATGTGGGATGTTTTTCTTTCAGGTTTCTTATACAGATTCTTTGTGTCTCTAGATTGAGATGCTAAGTGTACTGAAACATTTTTTTAAATTGTAGGTACAAACTCACTATGTATTAAGGAAGAGTTTCTTAATCAATACTTTTAGAGTACAATCGGAAATTATTTTTCCGAAGTATCTTGATCACTTTGTTTTAACGTTACATGAAAAAGGTCCATCTCCTCCAAAGAGAGTTGATTTGTACTGCCTGATAGAGCCAAACTTTTCTTTATTAAGTCTGTGCATCTCTACACCATCTCCACTTAAAACTATCAGGACAGAAGGCTGTTTGACGTGAAGCTCATGTCAGAAGAGTAGGTCTTCTATTCCTTGCAACAGCGACTGTCTTTTTTGCTGCTTCAGAATGGAAGGAACCTCTTCCATACAAATAGTGTTACACAATGTTTCTCAGCTGTATGGCTCTTCATTTACTGTGAGTGGAGCCGATTACAGAATCTGTAGGGTTTTTTCCTCTGCATGCTTGCTTTGCAGTTATTATTGAATTTATTTTTGCTTGTTAGTATTCATAGGCTCATCAAGGTGCTGAACTGAACTGAAATACTAAGGAAGGCTCTAGCCTTGTCCTTGAATGCACTGATTTTCATCCTGGCTGCTGCACTTTGTGCAAGGAAACAGCTATCAATTCTTTGTATGTGCTTAGACCTTGGAAAGGGGAGGAAATTAACCTACTGAGTGCAAAGTATGAACAGCCCTCCTAAGATTCTTTCTTTCTCTTCTGCCCAGGCTGCATCTTCAGGTCTTGTCCATGTAAACAAGGAAAAAAAGGAATGGCAGCACACAGCTCTGGAGTCTGGTCAGACTCCTGATTAGTCAGAAAGTCAGTGTTGGGACAGATGGTGTACTCTTTTTGTTAGGCTACAAGAGCTGAAGCCTCTGTGATAATGCGTGTTTTGGTGCCCTGTCGTGTGCCTTTCCTAGATGCACTGATTTTCTGTGGATACTTTAGGTGAGCTTTCAGTTCTGAAGGAGATGGTGGCAGCAGCAAGCTAGGTCTGTCGGGCTAGAACTGTCGCAACGTTGCACTGCTTCAAAATTGCCTTACCTGGTACAGCTCAAGCTCTTCCAGATATGCTGTTTTGAAAATCTCTTTATATGTTAATATTTGCTCATGAAAAGAAGTCCACATAGTGTTTGCAGTGGCAGGTATATTTTTAAAACTCTGCTTTATGCCTTAAAGCACAAAGGCCTTCCAGAAGGAAGGATTGACTTTCAAGGTGTCGTGTGTATTATTGATTGGAAATGGGAAAGTTTATGGGCTTAATGGTAACATGAAAGTCATACAGCATATGACCCTGGGGATTCGCTGTGTGTATTGACCGTGCTAGTTAAAATTCAAGCCATTGTCCCATGGCGGTATGGTTGTGAATTTTTGAAAGCAGTTTCCTTGGGATAGTTTTACTGCTGACTGCAGAACTGTGTGGTTTCTTTTGCCTATTGCTTGGAAAGTGGTCTTAGCATGATCTGCATCTCCTGCAGTCTTCCTGAAGCATCTGTTGATTGGTGTTGCCGATGTATCTTAACGTTTTAAAATCCTTTGTTTCATAGTCTTGAAATATCTTAGTATGGTTGTTTGAAGTATAATTTACAAACAGCTACACAGAAGTGCTTTCTGGGATGGTTTATGTGTAAAGAGGCCCTTCTTTTTGCTTTTTACTGTAAAGCGTGCCTTTAATTTTGGGGACGATTTTAAGCAAATGCTTGTACGAAGTCTCAGTTTAAATATGCTTCGTTTAATTTGAAGACATTACCATGTTTTCTACTGAAATCTACAGAACAGCAAGGATAGCTTATTTTTTTGTCCGTTCTTTCTTTACCATCATGAGTGCTTACCACCACATGCAGAGCAAACCTGGAAAGTGTATCTTTCGGACTTCAATGTACATAGGCAGACCAATTTATGTGTCCGTTTCCAGACAGACAGATTTATAAAAGAACTGTCACAAGATCCCATCTTTTTACAGAGTATGACATAACTAATTTGGAACTGAAATACTACTTTATTAGAGTTGGTATCTAGGACTTGCAGTGCTGCATCTGAGAGAGGCATTGCTCCAGAATTATTCTGTTTTCAATTCCAAAAACTAAGCTGAAGATAAGTTTCAATATGTTCCATCTTTGCAAAAGTAAATATGCAATAGTGGGTATGTATGGGTTCACTGAGAAGATTCGGGGTTTTGCTTTGCTTTGGAGTAGCAGAGCAGTTGAGTTGGTTTGATTTGGTTTTCTTCTTGGTGGAGAGGGTTACCAGCTGAATAAGTGTGCTTGTGTTTTAATTGGAGGTAGTGTTCTGCCAGTTGTTTTGAAGGTGTGTTTAACTTTTTGATTTATTTACTTTTTCCTCTTTCGAGCTTCCATCATCTGTTGGGTGAGAAGTGACATAAACTGTTTGCAAAATAGATTTGGGGCTAACTTTCTCCTTCCCAGTGTCCCCTCTCTAAGTCTGTATGTAATGTGTAGGAGAGAGCTCAACACCACATGAAGAAAATATGGTGAGTGCTAGGTTTTCCTTCTGGGCTTTGCTGCTGTTGTGTAGTTGTTGGTTTATTTTATTGACTGAAGCTGGAAGAGCTGAGGAAAACTCATGAACTAGGTCTGCCCTTCTCCTCCCCACCCCCGCATAAACCTGTATTTTTGTGCTAGGATCCTAGAGGATTTGTTACAGAAATTGCATGATCTGTCTCTGTATCAGCAGCTCTAATCTGTGTTTTTTGATAAACGTAGGTGTTTCTGTTTGCAGATGCACTTGATGTTACGTAAAGAGAGAGCGTGTAACTGGACAAGCAAATAAAGGGAGGAAAGGGAAGAGAAATTGTAAAGGTCACTCTACTTTCCCTAATCTTTCTTCTTAAGATGCAAGTATGAGAGAGAACTTGAGTATAATTGGTTGCCTTTGAGTTTTAAAGGGCAGACTATGATAAATATCTATGTTGTTCTCTTGAACTCTACAGTGTTTCTTATGAAAAGGAAAGCTGTCTTTTTATAAAGAACTTTCAGATAGTCTAGCAGTATTATTTTACTTTTATATGCTTTCAGAAAGGCCCTCTTGTAACTGTTCTAAGCCTCTTTCTTTTTTTTAAGGCTTTTTGTATAAATGTGTTGCTCTCATAGGAGCTGTTCAGTTAGAACGCTCGAAATCTGTGTATTAGTGTGATCTGAAAGGCACCTTTGAATAACACATCTAAATATTTTCCTGCATTTGTTGAAAGATGCATTCTAAAAAACGCAAACTAAAGAGTGCTTGATCCTTTGTTGGCAAGTACCTCTTTCCCCCCCTATACTATAATTTGTCATTTAATATACAAGTAAACCAGAAACCACTAAATAGTGCAGTAGACGTAATGGGAGGGAGATGGAGCATATCTGTGGTGGTGGATTTCTAATGACCTCCTGCTTACCTACAAAACTAGTTTTAAAGCAACCATCTTCTAGACTTGAACTTCTTTGGGCAAGCAACTATTGCAAACTAAATTTTAATATCCCTGTATCTAATCAAATTGCTGAAAGTAGGGCTGCTAGAGAAAAGCTTGCTTTGCTTCAGTGTGCTTAGACAAACTGTTTTGTTGTCTTCTCCTGCTGTCTAAATGCAGAAGTTGGCATTAGCCTGCGGTAGTGTTGTTGTGATATTGCAGTTAGAAGTCTCTACGACAGCAGAGTAATTGGTTAGTAATGCACTCCTGATGCTCATGATGCTGACATGCTTCACTCAGCTCAGCTCGGTCCTACTGCAGGGAGCAGTGGTCTGTGCCCAACCTGTACCTCTGGCTGGGGACGTGGAGCTGGTGGAGAGTGTGTTCTCTGTCTGCAGCACCCTCAATGCTCTGCTGCCTCTCAAAGCACCAGAGGACAGAAGTGTTGCCTGTGGTCAACAGGGTATGTGCATCTTGGGAGGGGGTTCCCTTGAGAGTTGCACTCGACATATTTCATACTCTAGCAGTGAAGAGGATGACTCAAACCCTTCTGTTTTGGCCTCTTGCAACACGCACAGTCTTGCAATAGTCTTGGACAGGTTGGTGGGCTGTGGGCTGATGAAGAGAGGAGTAATAACACCTCTGTTACCACACAAAGAAGTCACAGTGGTGTGAGGATTCTTACTGGTATAATGATGCAGTTCTTAATAAAAAGTAAACTAATCCTGTGGTATTACCTGTTACTATTCTATGTCAGCCAGGAAGGTGACATTTAAAGAGTGGCTGTAGGAATATTCTGGTTTTGTCAAGCGAGGAGAATTTCCCTTTCTTCCTTCTTTGTTATTCAGCCGAGTAGAGTAGAACTGAGATTTTGATTTTTGGTTATGTCCCCTCTCCTCTCCCTTCAAGTGATGTAAAATTTATTTGCTGTTGTGAATATTTTTGTCTTCCAGACCTGTAAAAGGTGCAAGTGGAGTTGCTGTGACAACACTTTCTCGGTGCAGACAGCATGCGCTGTCTGTGCTGCTTCTCATGACAAGTCGGCCCCTCTCCTTGGGCAGGAGAAGCTGGAGAACAGCAGATGAGATAAAGTAATATTTTGCCCCAAATAAGGCAGGAGGTGTTATTTCAGGAGACCTACTATGCCTCTTAACGCTGCCATTGTTTTCTGCCGTCCTCTGTTCCTACAGTAGTATTTTAACTGGCAATATTTTGGTTTTGGGACTGTTTGCAACTCTGAGTACTGGGTAGGGAGGGGTGTGAGGAAAACACTCATGTTTTTGAGGTCAAGCAGCGTGTGAAATGGAGAAACAATTTTGTTCTTTGTTTGCATTTCCTTTGAATGTGCAGAAATACCTAGTGTGATTCAGTAGATTTGGATAGCAACATAGCACACAGGAACTTTAGTTTGTGCTTTGCCTATGTGTTGAGTTTCTAGGTAATCCCTGGCTTAAATGTCACTTTCTCTGGTGTGTATGGTTTATGTATAGGTTAGGGTGAGATCAAGCTGGGATCTTTGAATTTATTTCACTGTTTGTAAGAGGAAGTTTGTGTGTAATTTGTGACCTGTCTTGGTAAGAAAAGGTCAGAGTTGAATGAGTTGGGGACATTGGAGCTGTTTCTGCAGCAGCCTCGGAGCAAAGGTTGATGGTGCCTTTGCGTAAGAGGAGGTAAAGAGTACAGTGAACTTACTGTCAACTTCTTTGTGCAAGTGATGTGTCTGTTTGTAAAGAGTGTTATCCAGTGACCCTTGTCCTATTTTAATAACATGTAAAAATCACACCAGGAAATTCACATCTCTCCTATTTGAAACATGAGTTACAGGCTTTACCGTACTTCTTTGTAGTTCATCTAGAGTCAGCAAGATGTCAAAGGCAGTAAAGCTTATCTTTAATTTTCCTATTGTATCATTTAACTGTAAAGGATCATTCTAAAAGACTGGTATTGAAATACTCTCTGAATTTTATTTTTAGAAAGCTACTGCCTTCTGACACAAAAGTTAAAGTACACACTTGTGTTTTACTAGTGGTGTGTTTTGCTTGTTGCTACTTATGTCCCTTTTTTTGTTTTAGTGTGGGTTAGTCTCTGCTCTTACTTCACCTGCTCTGGATAATACAAAAACTATTGCAAGTAAACCAGATCTGTCACATCTGCCTAAGGATAGTAAAGGTGAAATTACTGAGGAATACCTATGCAGAAAGGTGTGATTATTCATGTTTAAGTCCAGGAATGGCCGTGGGATGCTTCTGAATTAGCTTATGTGCTGATAGCCAAAGGAAGACAAAGTTTTGGAAATTCTGGGTTCTCTTCCTGCTTATGGCTGAGTTGGTTGTTTTTAGGATGTGTTTTTATCCCTCTTTGTTCTTCTGGGCCTTTGATTTTAGCTTATCTATTCATGTAGTCATCTTACTTCTCCCTTTGTTGCTGGTTGAGTGCCTGAAAGGATATGACTAAGGATACCTGAAACATGTCTCTCTTTGTACCTTTTCCTGCTCTTTTTCTTGATGGTAGGCTTTTAGGAACCATGTGAAATAATTGCAGGAAAGCCTTTGTCCAGCTCTGATTTAGAGAAGCAAAAATCTTAGGGACTTAAATTCTTTGCCTGCAAATTGTTTGTAGAGTGTATGAAGGAGGAATTTTTTCCCTGCTTCGACAGTGTGATCATGTCTGTATTGGAACATGTCAGAGATGGTGCTTTTCTATCAGAGATGCAGTTTCGCATTCTAATTTAATATTACTGTTCTAAAGCATAGAAATTGTAGAGCTTTTCAGGAAAACTGGATTTAAAAAATGGTTGTTTAATGTGGATAAAGCCTATATTCTCCATCACTTTTTTCCGAGAAATTACTTTTTTAGAATGAAACTCTAAACAGATAAACAGAATATAACAGTCTCACTTTCTGTTGGGTGTGTGCAAGGGACGGAGAAGTCTTGCCAAAGATTAGTTTGGAGAAGTTTTAAGCTGCAGAAAAGAGGATCTTAAAAATGGAAGAGTTGTGCAACCGTAATTAGACAGGGCAGTTAGTAAATCCTTTATGGAATATGAGCTTAGTGGTATAACTTTCCAGTGTGAACTGAGCCAAAATACAGCTCCAAGATATGTAATCTGCTCGCGTTTATTATAGTGGAATATAAACTCTAATGCCTAAGATGACACGTCACATGCAGGATTGTGTAGGTACGTAATTGCACTGCTGTTGCAGTCACCACAGTTGAGATAATAGTCCAGCCACTCGTGTATGCAGTTACTGAAGTAAATAAGGGCAGTGTGTTTGCATTCCTAAAAATGCTCGCTGACACCAGTGAGGGATTCTGCATGTAAGGTTGGCCTTATTTTTTTTTCTCTCCCCCCACAAGCGTTTCAAGCAGGGAGTGCCACTGAAGAAAGCCAGTCTCAGCCTTTCAGACTCATTCTGCCACCACTGCTTTGGTTCTAATTGGCCAGATATTTCAATGATTGTGTGGTGATCTGGATCACGGCCCTGATTCACACTAGAACTACCCGCCCCCCTTTTTGTGCTCTGTGACTTACAAAACACAGCTCCTAATCCAGTGCATTTTGTGGGTGTGGTGAAAGAGGGTGGTGGGTACAAATAGTAAAGAGAAAGAGGAAGGAACTGTGTCTTTTGGTGACAGTACCAGCTTTAATGTATTTGTTGAATTATTGCTTATGGCCCCAGTCCAAAAGAGCAGTCCCGTGCAGGATGGGGCTCTAGTATGCGAATACAATGTCACTGAAGTAGATTTCTTCACCTATTCTTACTATTTTATTAACCAGTTAGTATTTAGACTGGAAAAGTGCCTTCTGCAAAGTTCCTTTAGAGAAGGAAAGTAAGTATAGGGTGAGAACAAAGGGTTGTCATAAACTGAAAACTGGTTGATACAGGAATAAAAAGACTGGTGTTCATTTTGATGAGAGCTGAGCAGTGGGGTTCCTCTGAAATTTTGGATTCGTACTGTTTGAGTCTGTCAGCTACAGAGACAGTTGTAAAGAACTTCAAAAGTACTTCAGCTGTATGAATACCCAATAAAATGCAGTTGTTGTTCAGTGTTGAGCAGTCCAAAGTAATAAACATTTAAATAAAGTACCAGTTTAGGAAATAGATTAGTATCATGATAGAGAGCTTAGGGAAAGTTTTGTTTCTGTGCACAACTATACTTTCTGTTACAAAATATGTAAAGAACAGGATGGAGAATAATACTAAAAAATATCAGTGGTTCAACTTCACACTTTGCTGGTTTTATCTCAGTTGTTTTAAAGCTATTGAAGAATTAAAAAGAGGCTCCAAGAGAGTCAACAGCTGCATTAGTTCAAGATGAAATCAAATCGGAACAATTTCATTCACAGATGAACTTGAATCAGAACTGAATTGGACAACTCAGTGGTTCTGTTTCCTGGGCAGAATGGAGTGGAAGATACGCAACCTGCATGCCTCTCTGTAAAGAAGGAGGGGAGTTTTAGTGTCATTGGAAGGTAGAAAATTAAAGTACGTAGGATAATAAGACAGCAGTGCCCAGGGCTCTTGGTTTATGTTAAATACTTTCATTACATCTTTTTACAAATACTTTGCAGGATGCTGTCAGTGGTGTTACTTCTTTTGAGTCACACGACATAATCTGAAATTTGTTTAACTGTTATAGTTCTAAAAGGTAAGGAGTTGTCCCTGTTTAAGGAGTATAGTAGTTTTAACTAGCTTAGAGATTCACCTCAGTTTTCAAATTTAAGTAAAAGGAGAGGGGAAAGATGAATAGCTTTATTACTGCTTCTTGCTCATGTAGAACTACAAATAGAAATGGTGCTCTAAGGGCAAGGGCCAGCGGTGCTGTTGTTTGGGAGGACGTGGGTGCTAGGAAGTTGAATCATTAGGACAATAGCATGAGTGCTTGTGGATGTGGTTTTCTGGTGGCAAAAAAGAGGATTTTGTCTGAGGTTTTTTAATTTAGTTTCATTTATTTTCTAGCATCCTGAAATTAAAAGCATGTGCAGTTTCTGTGAAGGTCTGTAGTGTCTGTGCCTGCCAGAGCTGAAGAAAAAAAACTCCATTAACATTAAGAATACATATTTCTGGTTAATGCAAGCCTCAGTTATGTTTGAGTGTGGTGTTAGAGTCGCCATTTAGCAGCATTTTAATATAATTTGGTGTCTTGGGTGTATTTTATTATCCATGTAGATAAATGTGTTTTAAGCATAGTTTCCTGATGGGATTAAGCTACTTGTTTAACAGCGCTTCTTTCTCTCACCCCTCCCACACTTCTGATTTGCCTCCTTGCAAATTTGTCTGTGATTGACCAGATGGTTCAGATTTCAGACTAAATTGTGTTCTCAGGAATTTTGTGAAAACTGCCAGCTGAGCGGAGGAGAAGGAGACCCAAGTTAGAGCCTCAGCTGAGGGGAGCGCAGGCAGATTTGGCCATTGCGCCTTGGTTGACGCCTGCTGCATGTCCAACCAGTGCAGTGATGGTTTGGATTTGCCACAGTGCTGGTGTACCTTGTCCAGCCTGTTGAGGAGATGGAGGTGAGACGAGTCTTTGGGAAACCAGGCTTTGCTGCTTCTGGAACAACATGTTAATTTGACAATGAAGCAGCATATTTTCATTTAAATTATCTTCAGTCCACCTTGCTTATCATAGCCTCTCGGATCCAAAAGGCATGCACAGATAACTGTTTAGTCTTAAAATTAGGAAAAAGGACAAGGTGGTGAAAGAACTTGAAGTACTGTGTTTTTAAGACTTTCTGCTCTGCATGTAAAACCAGGAGTTGGTGCAGCCTCCTAAAGGAGAACTGGAAGGACAGAAGGTCTGAAACTCTCAAGAAAGAAGAGTGATGCTGTGATTACTGTAAGCAGGACAGAGCCAAAGCAAAAGTCAGTTATGAACCTGACCCAGGGACACGCAGAAACATGAGGCTCAAGGTGTATTTGGGGAGACCTGGGAGAATGCAGTGGTGTGGATGGTAAGCAGCATGAGGATCTGTCAAGAAGGGTTCTGTACTGCTGTGCAGCACGCGTGAAGGCATTGCATTGGAAAGGTGGCCTCTTGGTTTTGTACCTGAACCTGGTCTATTTGGATATGCATAAATATATAGATGGCCTGGCAAAACTCCAACTCTGGTAACTGCCAGTTTTGTTTCCAAATGCATTCTTTTCATTTGGAGAACATATCCATTTTTATTTCCTGTGCTTGTCTCTGGCATAAGATTCAGTTGTTGTTCCTCCTAGCAACAGCTTTGCTTGGAAATAAATATAGCCATAGCCTGTGTATATACTAATATACCATGAAGACCTATGAAGTTTGGTTTACGTTTGTAAAAATGCTTTCAGATGAATGTATGGTTAAGATAAATGTGTGTCTGTTAAACCTTTTCCATGTAGTGGATTACATTTAAACAAATGGAGGAATATTTTGTGTATATGAGACTCTTCTATTTTGTATAGTCAAATCTGATACTTTGGTCTTCTAACCTAGTATCAGACAAAGGAAATGTGACAACAGCAAAGCCTTTACCCAGGTAATTCTGTTGTCTTGGATGTTTTTAAAAATCAGCTGATGCCTGCCTTGGGCTTCTGGAATTTGACGAGATTTTTACATGCTGGAGAAGCACGTTTGTCCCCCATCTCTTTTTGGGGAGAAAATACTGAAACATGCCTTCTTTCACTCCTTCATTGCTCACATTCCTTACAAATGTTTTAACAGCCTAGTAAACTTTAAAAGCAAAATTGCAGAGTTGGGCTCATGTAACCATTGAGTGTTGTCATCGTGCGTCACTGTATGTCCTGGTTTCACTGGGATAGAATCATAGAACTAGTTTTCTCTTCAGGAAAGCTTCTCTTTTGGTAAAAAAACCTGCAGCACAATTTGATTTAGTGGGAACAAAGTTGGTAAGACTCTTTGTTTTAGTTTTTCGCCAGCATTGGTATGTGATGATCAAGGTCTTAAGCTGTTTTGATCTAGCCGGGTGCAGAAACTGGAGGGAGCAAAAGCCAGGGCAGCTGACCTAAGCTGGCCAACAGGATTGTTCCGTACCATAAATGTCACACTCAGTATAAATTGAGGACTTTGCTGGGGATGCCCCTTCTTTCCTTGATGGTTTCCTTGGAGGGTTTCGCCCATCATTCTGCTCCTGATGTCAACTCCCCTGCTTGTTGTGACCACTGTATTAGCAGATGACACTCAGCTGGGTGGGAGTGTTGATCTAATTGAGGGTAGGAAGGCTCTGCAGAGGGACCTGGATAGGCTGGATTGATGAGCTCAGGTCATTTGTATGAGGTTTAATAAGGCCAAGTGCCAGGTCCTGCACTTTGGTCGCAATAACCCCATGCAGTGCTACAGGCTTGAGCAAGAGTGGCTGGAAAGCTGCCAGGCAGAAAAGGACCCGGGGGTGCTGGTTGACAGCCAGCTGAGCACGAGTCAGCAGCGTGCTCAGGTGCACAGAACCAGCATGCCCAGAACCATGAAGTGATCTAGAGCCCGCTCAAGAACCATAAAGTTACCTAGAACCTGCTCTAGACCCATACAGTGACCTCGAACTTGTTCTAGACCAGCAAGGCTATCCAGAACCCAATCTAGAAACACCTCCCTATCAGGCCTCCAAAATTCAGACCTGCTCTAGAAAGAACCTGCTCTCTGCACCAACACCGTCCTTGCTCTACAACCAAACAGACCCTGAAACCCAACTTCTGCAGGGGATCTGGATTCCAGGGACAACCCAGACTCTAGAGCCCTGGCCTAGGTATGAGCTTCAACAAGGCCAAGTGCCAGGTCCTGCACTTGGGAAAAGCAGCTCAAAAGCTGCCCTTTTTGTCTGAGGAAAGAGTAATTTGTGACACTTTTGGCATGTGCTTCGTGAGTAAGTCAAGGCACTCATAACCACAGATCATGATAAGTTGCATGTAAAGTGCTTACAGTGTCTGTTGCGACCCACAGACTTAGGAGTATTTGAATTAATAATAATATTAATTGTATGTAATGTAATTAATATTAGTATTAATAGTAATAGTAATATTAATGTAATATCTTCTTGTTTTGAGGCATGCTTGCTGTATTTCAATTGGAGAAGTCCATTTCCACAACTCTATTCAGCCTCTTTAGTGGTGCTCTATGGAGAAACAGCTCAGCAGTGAAATACTGTTTTAAATTGAAGTATTCTGAAATCTGTGTTTTTTTCTATTTGTTGTTCCCCCAGCATTTTGCTGTTCTAATTTTTGCCATTTGTTCCCAATGTATAGAAAAACTTTTTGATCCAAGATGTGATTTAAAGTGAAAAAAAAATTGAAGAGTGAGAAAGGAGGAAGAGAAGCCTCAATTACTGTCATTGCAACAGCATATTTCAAACTTGAGACATGAGTATTTCATTGAAAGTTGCTTTGAATATTAGTCTGTGCATTGAAGATGAGGGGAGGTATCAGAGCCAGCCATTCAGAATGTTTGAATAAATTTGTTTGTATCGAGTCTGATCATTTTATGTGCATAAAAAGTACTACTGAAACTCCCAGTAAGACTATCAGCCACAAATCTAAGGTATTTTTTGCAGTTGCCAGCAGGTATAAGAGGATTATTTGTTTTGTAATAGTAACAGATGCCAGAGAGCTAAATTTTTTTTAAAATTAGGAACAATAAACTTCCTGCTACTGCTTTGAGGTAGATCAGCTAGAATAATCTAATGAGAGAGGCTCATTTTTTCCCACTAATTACTTTATTTGTGATAGCCTGAGAGTGCCATTAAAGGCATTGCTTCTGATTTTATGATAATGGTCTACTGCTGACTGGCAACCTGAAACATGGCCACACACTTAAGAGTTGCTGAACTGGTGTAAGGTAACCTGGGGTACATTTAAATATGGTAAGATGCTTTGTTGCTTGAATCATTTGCTGCATCACACCAGCAAAAGTACTGGGTTAAGTTCCCGGCTGGAGTTATTGCCGTACACTTTCTCCAGCATGCTTTTCAAACTTACTATATGGCCTCTTGTTTTAATAATGGGACTTGCATAAACAGAAACATAAAACTGAATCTAGGAATTTGCTGTTATGTTAATCTTCATCATTGGCTTGTTATTGTTTTATGATTAAATTATGTTGATTAAATTTGTGGTAACTGAACATCATTTTCCCCTTGGCCTTCATAAACTCCCTTGATTGAAAAAAATGAAAGTAATATCTAAGAAGTCCAAAGAGTAGTGTTTTTACAGTTCTTGTTCATGTTATAACTTCTTTGTTGTAAAGACTGTTGCTTGTACTGTGGGTGAGAAGTTTAATAAAGTTCTTTGAACCTAACAGTGCAAACCTTTAAGGCTTCTTTTAAAAGGTTCATGTTTGTGCTTCTTTGCATCTGTATCCAGTTATTTTTTGATTCTTTCCCTGCCTTTCATTATTAAGTTTTCCTCTCCACATGGCAACTTAAATTGCAACTGACTGACTTCTGTTTTGTGGTGTGTGGCAACACTAACCGACTGGAGCTGGAGGATGGTGCAGAGGTGTATAGGTGTATAGGCGGAGGAGAGGTTAATGCTGCAGATCTTTGATTAGTAGCCAGTTTTATTGCTGGAAGATACTGATTTTAAGATTATATTATTTCTGCAATTTCAAAATACACTGTTTGAATATGTATTTCTGTTCTTATGATCATTCAGGTGCTCAGTAGCTCTGTGTTTTCTGTCCAGTTGAAGAGGTATAAATGGTCAATGTCCTTCAAGTGGGGAGAAGCTCCTCAGTTCAGAGGTCCCTGTAGGGAGACAGTACATAAATGCACAGAATGGCCTTTTGCCTTTCCCATGTAGGCCATTTCACAGATAATCTAAAAGGAAAGGGCTTTCCAACTACATCTGGCCCTGCTTTGATGTGGTAATTATTTGTACTGTATCATGAGGCGAGCTGAAAAACATCAGCTGTATAAGCGAGGCAACATAAGCAGCACTTTGTAGACCTGAAGAATATGAAGCAAGAACTGTAAGGTAACTGAAGTTGATTTAGATAAGCAGAAGGTAATGACCAGAGCTGGAATATAGGGGTGGTCTTACCGCATTCAGAATATTGATTTCTGGTAATGGTGTTGTTGATTTTCTTGACTTAAACCTTCAGCCAGTGATTAAAGTCATGCAGTTTGCTTCTGTTAGGAGGAAAAATTGATGAAGATCTGGGTTCTTCTTTTTCATTAATATGATTTATTTTAAAAATATATGCAAAATATATATACATAATATATACTGGACTTCTGAGTCCAGTTGTATTTGAACACTGGGAAAACAGTTTCCTTGCTCAGTAGTGTAATTATATTTCGGGTTTTTTTTAACTTAGCACATCTTCTGAAAAGCACAGTCTTAGTTCTTACCTGTAGTCACTGTGGCAACTTTTCTTGATGTCTACCCTTTTGGCTGTACTCCTTGTCTGCGCCTGGTCGTGCTATGGTTCCAGAGCAAAGTAGGTGAACACTCAGGGGCCGATCAAGCCTTTTTGCCATGCTGTTTACTTACGGTTGGTACACAGGGAGAGATGGATGCAAACTTTCATTTGGAGTTCTAGGCAAGTTCCACATCTTGCTTAAAGGAAAGTAACATTTGCTCACTTCAGGCCTTATTACTGTTTTCTGATTTCTGTATTTGATAAACCTCAAGGCACTTCAGGGAATTTCATGGGTACCAGAAAACCCCTGGTTACCTCTCTAGCTACGATGTAAGTGCGTTAAAATGACATGCTTTATCAGCTTCCTATGAGAAATTGCTCTCCTTTGTGCAATCTAATGCAAATTTTCTGCATTCTGAATGTCTTTCATCTGAAAGAGCCTCTTGTATAGCACTCTGAAAAGTTTATGGTCCCAGAATATACAGTAACTTAAAACTTGCAGTTAAGAATGGAAATCAGACTTCCAATTCATGTCTTCTCGCTAGCTGGCCTCTCCAGTCCCTTGTGCAGTGGGTAATAGCTAAATTCTGTTGGGTTATTCCACTGTCCACAGAAAGACTTGGTATTCTTGGCCTTGGGATATTTGTTGTAAAATTGCTGAATATGTCGTGTTATTTCTGCAGCTGTGTTTTTGGGGAAAAACATCTGTAAAACTTCTAGATGCTCTGGTTTCCTTAAAATTACATAGGAAGCTTGCTATCTACAAATCTCAAAAGGAGAGGAAAAAGCTGTCTCTTCCTGAGGGTCATTGCTATATGCACCAGTTACTTGCTCTTTAAAGCTGTATTTTCAGCTGGTCTGACTTGGAAATCTAGATTACGTAGGAGCAGAATCTTCTGTATGGCTAGAACTGTGGCTTTCCAAGTCCCTTACGTTTTTTTTCCCAAGAAAAAAATCTAACCAGCAATTTCTGCAGAACTTAATTGTAATAGAGACTGCTCTCTTAAATAACAGTGAAAATTTTGTGTAGTCTTTATTAGGATTTCATTTTGGGCAGTTATCACAGAATGTACTTAAACTTTTTGTAATAGGTTCCTTAAGTCATATGTGTTGCCATCCAGAAGCAGTAAGGACCTGAATCTCTCTACTTTGAAAGCAAAAAAAAAGATACCTACTGTGGGCTACAGCTACCTATTTATGATCATAAGTGGTTCTTATCTTTATCTTTTTATTGCAATCAGACTCTGGTTGTGTCTTTTTTTTCTTCTTCTTCTTGAAACAGAATTGCAGATGTTCCCCAATTAGTTGCTTAAAGGCTTACTTTTGTCTTGTAGATGCATTTCTTTCCAGTGAAGTCTTTGTCCAGTTTCCCCAGTATTCATATTTTTCTGGACTATCCAGTGCAAACTCTATTTCTGTTGTATAAAGAAAGTTTGATTCCTGATATAAAGTCCTGTGATGTTGCAGTGCACAGATCTGCGTAAGTGGCCGAACAGTTGAACAGAAACAGTGGGAGTGCTGTGGTCCTCTATGACAGCTTGTTGATTATGAGCTTGTTTTAGCCAGCTTGTGTTAGACCACTTGGTTTGCATCTTGTGTTTCTTTTGTGTCTGCTTTGATCAAGATCCTTGGAGTTGACATCTAAGGCCGCAAAGCAGGTTTCAGCCATTCCCCCCAGCTTTGAAAGAGGAAGTCCTCTCTCTGGAGGATCAGGAGTGCTGTTTCACATGTCATTTGCTTTGCATAGACCATTACCCTAATGGGATTTTTCACACTGTTGGTTTGGATATACTGGTTTTTGGTGTTGATTACACAATCCGAAAAGCATCCCTTTACTTAGGGCCATGAATCCGAGTGTATTTTCTGGGCATTGTCTCTCCTGCAGCCTGACTGGGAAGATCTGCTTTTTTGCTGTTAGCTTTTTAAGACTGCATGACATGGTAGCTGTATTTTTTGAGCCACCGTAACAGTTGAGGGATGTGAAGTACCTTATGAATGGTCCTCTGGCATCACAGAGAATTTCACATCTGGAAAGACAAGCAACAGGATCAAATTAGTAATGCATACCATTGCTGGTGACTCAAAAGGAAACTGTAGTAATAGTATTGTAGTTTGCAATACTGCCCCCGGGTAGATTCTACTCCTAGACAGTTGGCTCTGTAAAGACAGCTCAGGTTATTGTTAGGATGCAGTAATGTAACTATGACAGGAGGTGTGCTTTCAGAGTGCTCTCTTATGGAGAAAATGCTTCATTTGCTTTTCCCAAAAATGTCCAAAACCTACTGAAAATCAAACAGCTGCCACCCTGTCCCTGTCTAAATAGCTGCTCTTAGTGTCTATGGTACGTGTCTACTAAAGTTTTATAACAAGGATGTTTATCTTTCTTGTACTTAAGCTTACAGGGAAAAGGAGGAGAGTGGACGTTTACATGTTAAACACATGTTCTAGAGTTCTTTAGAAGAACAAAACTCTACGGTTGCCATGGTCTGAAGTCCACAGCATGTCTAACAAGTTTGCTGGTTTTAAAAAGAAATTCATAGCAATTTAGAAGGCAACTTAGGTGACTCGTGCTGGTTATGCTCTGCAGGTAGGCCAGCGGGTACTGGCCTGGCAGGTCTTCCAGCATAGCAGAGGGCAGTTCCATAAGGATTCATTCTGGTCAAACAGGTGCTTGCTGCCCCAGCATCCCACTTTCTTCTGAGAGCTCTGGTTGTGCTGTCTTGCCCCTTCTTTTTTTTTTTTCTTTTCTTTTTTTTTCCTCAGCACAAATGCTCATGTGGTGTTGCAATTGCTCTCTTTTGCTTCTCAAGTAATAGAGCAACTTGCTGAAAATAGAAAAAGGAAGAAATACCTTAGATAAAGATAGAAGGGGAAATAATTGAGGCCTTCCAACTTTACATGCTTTTTGTTCTTCTTGTTTACTCTAAATTTTATGTTTAAGTAGGTGTCAGTAGCTGTATCTAAGTGTTAAGTAATCTGAGTGTCTCAATGTTTGAGTAACTAAAAGTAGCTCAATTTGAATGTAGCTGCTTGCATAAGCTGCATTTCAAATGCAGACAAAACAATCTAAATAGAGCAGTTTAATTTGCCATAATATTTTGTAATATAGCTAAAGATACAGATGAAGATCTGAATAGCTCCATCTTTGAATAAAGATCTCAAGACATTATAGCAGGGAACACAATGTCTTATTCTGGCTGAAATGCATCTTTGCCTCAAGTTTGTGGTGTTGGTTGCTGGTCCCACCTTTTTGCCTGGGTCTCAGGATCCTAGGTCAATGCTGTTTCTTCTGTGGTTAAGATTTGAACTATCCTTCAAATTTGTATCTTTGCTGCAGTTCTGCAGCAGTAAGATAGATAAACCTTGCCAGTTGTATTTGCAACGTGTGCTTTGTGACCGTAAAGGCTCCTCCTTTTTGTGCCACAGGGTGAAATTGTAGGTTTTGTTGTAGTTGAAGGTATCTGCTAAGAAAGGATTTTGTTAACGCTGGGTTTTTCCTCCCGTTGTCAGTCTGTAGTTCACAGAATCACAGAATTACTTAGGTTGGAAGGGATCTCTGAGAATATTTTAGTCAAAACCCCTGTTCAAAACAAGGGCAGCTAGAGCAGGTTGCACAGATCCATGTCCAGTCAGGTTTTGAATAGCTCCGAGGATGGACATTGTGCAACCTGTGCCAGTGTTTGACCACACTTACAGCAGAAAAGTTGGGTTTTTTCTT
This sequence comes from Mesitornis unicolor, assembly GCF_000695765.1. Classification (NCBI taxonomy): domain Eukaryota; kingdom Metazoa; phylum Chordata; class Aves; order Mesitornithiformes; family Mesitornithidae; genus Mesitornis; species Mesitornis unicolor. The sequence continues at coordinate 17,932 of NW_010179560.1, forward strand.
TTTTTTTTTTTATGTTGAAGTGAGTTTTCCTGTGTTACAGTTTGTGCCCATTGCCTCACAGCCTGTCAATGGATGCTGCAGACAAGAGTCTGGCTAAGACGTCTTTAGTCCTCTCCCTGCACCCCTATCAGGTCCTTACATATGGGTAAGATTCCCCCTGACCCAGAGGTTTTTCTTCTCCAGGCTGAACAGTCCAAACTCCCTCAGCCTCTCCTTGTATTAAAGATGCTCCCTCTTAGTGGCCCTTTTTTGGATTCACTCCATTAAGTCTCACGTTGTACTGAGGAGTCCAGAACTGAGGAGTCTAGTGCTCCAGGTGTGCCCTCCCCAGTACTGAGCGAAGGGAAGGTACCACCTCCCTCCACCTCCTGGCAGTGCTTTTCCTCATGCAGCCCAGGATACTGTTAGCCTTGCCATGAGGATGCATTTCTGGCTCCTGCTCAGCTTGTCCCGCAGGGCCTTTTCTGCAGAGCCACTACCCAGGTGTGGGACTCCACACTTCCCCTTGCTGAACTCCCTGAGTTTCTTGTTGGCTCGTTTCTCCTGCCTGTCCGGATCCCTCTGAACAGCAGCACAACCATCTGGTGCACCAGCCACTCCTCTCAGTTCTGCACTGTCTGCAGACTTGCTGCAGACTTGCAGAGAGCACAACCTGTCCTCTCATTCAGGCTGCTAAGGAGGATGTTAAACAGTACTGGTCCCAGTATCGATCTGGGGTACAGTCCTAGTAACTGCCTCCAGCTGGACGTTGTGCTGCTGGAGGTGATGATTTTTATCTCCTACAGTTTTCCTTCTTAAAGCTCAAGTCCTAGTGTTGACATCAATTTTGGACTACTTTATCCCTTTTTTTTGTTCTCTAAATGACTTTTCCCCTTTGCTCCCATTTTATTTCTCATTCTTATGTAGAGGGGAGGCCTGCCTCTTAACTGTTTCTGACTTGAACCCAGGAAGGAGCCACTTCTCTGGCTCTAGATGGGAATTTTTGTGAAGATACCCATAATTTTTAAAGTATGAGGGGAAGCCATGGTGCTTTTACTGAGTTGTTCCTGTCTGTCAATGTTGATCTGTCAGACTCTGTGTGTCAGCTCTGTTTCTGCTTGGTTACTTGCTCAGCAGTAGAGATGGGGCAGATGAGTATGGGTAAAGTACTGCAGTAACCTGCTGAGTTCAAATTATTAAAAATACAGAGCTGCAGCCAACTCTTCTTTGCTTGAAAGGGTGAAAAGGGCAACAAAAATAGCAAGCTCTGTATTTGCAGCATTTTTTAGTTACCCAGCTGCACTGCTGGTTTTTGATCAGAGAAGAGAAACACTTTTTCCTCTTCTCACTACTCTTAGTGATACTTAACCTTTTACAAAGAGTAATGTGCTTGAATTGTTGTAGTAGTGTTATATTGTGAAATTCCTCTGTTTTAAAAGTAACTCTTCTTTTTAATTATAGAAAAGCCAATTGGTTTTTAATTAAGCTGTCTTACAGATATAACTGTCCTTAAGCAGTTTAGATGTATTTTGCATTGTGGCCATAGTTAAAATACTGCAGTTTCAATATACAGTACTCCGAATATGGCTTTTAAGACTGTGGTATTGATTTATGCAAATTTGATTTTGGACTACCCTCTCATTAAGAGTAAAGATCAGTGTTATGAGTGAAACTGCAAGAGTTTGAATCTTGCATTTTAAAAATATGCAACACTGTTCTGTGGCTTTACATACAACTCATGTGCTTGAATGGTGAGAATCCTTTCTCACTTGTTAAAATCATGTGTGTAGAGAAAGTGACCAAAATGTAGGACCCACAGCCTTGTTTGACAAAAAGAGTGTATTTATATAAACGCTGGACCAATTTTGCATTGACTGTTGTGTTTCCATCATTGTAGCTGACCTGAGGATGAATGGCAGAAAGGGCAAACTGGTAGAAAAACTTGTATGTCTTGGTGGTTCTCCTTAAGATTTTCAAATCCATAATATCTGTCTAGGGAGCAATAAAACATGTGTGGACCAAATTTTCTGGGGACATTTATTCATACAAGCAAACCTGTGGCCTTGGGATTGTCAAAGCAGGTTTCTTGCCATGTAAATCTGTGCAGTCTTAGTAAGTGGCAAATCTTCTCTCTGCTCTGTGTAACATTGTAGCCGAGACCCTTCTCTTCAAAGTCTTTTTGATGGTTGTTTTACAGAAATATGTTTCTTTGCTTTTGTCACTTATGGTGTTACAGCTTTTTGGTCATCCTCAGAGTGTTTAGAAGCTTTTAACCATCAAAAGTTCGTTAGCTTATGTATGTCTTTTTGGCTGTGGTCATCTTAAAGACAGGCTGTGGTCATCTTAAAGACAGTCCTGTAAACTTAATGTCTTTATTTGATGACATTGGAAATACAGATTTTTGAACATCGGTTGGCAGTGTGTGTTTCCACAATGCAGCTAGGAATGACCAAAATGGCACTGAATGTGAACTGGAGCAATAGCAGTTAATCTGAAGTATATCTACTGTTGGTTCAGATTCCTTTGTCTTTTTAGGACCTTGGTGACTACGTGCATCTAACTAGGTAATTATTTCTACGTACTTTGTAACTGCTTAGGATTACTCAAGCCTGACTGATTTTTCAGTATCTCTTAATAACCTTTACTTGTTCTGAAGTTTCATTTCCCATGTGTTAAAAACGTAAGAAAGTATTCTTGCATGATGAGAAAAAATTGTGAGACTGCCCCATTGCTTTGGCTTCTGTGCTTCAAACAAACTTTTTTTTCCTGGCTGTTATAACGTCTGCAGTATGTAAGGTATTAGAGCTTTGGGATATTAGTGCATGAAGGCATTGATGTTCCTCTGGGTGGTTAATACTGAATGTATTTTATCTGTCACCGGGAAAGAATGTGCTGTACAGCTCGCTCCTTCTGCAAGTGGTCTGACTCATGAGCTCGAGGTACTTCAAAAGGATTTCGGCGCTCCATCCCATTCTTCAGCCTTGCAGTTGCTTTTCTAATAATAGAAGCAGCAAAACAGACAGTGGAGTTTCTTCTTGGCTGCTACAGTTTATTGCCATAATTCATAGTCATGAAAGCTGACATCAGTCACAATCTTCACTTTTTACAGTCCACATTTGCCTGTGGGGCTACAAACAGTGAGTCTTTTGTACCGTTCCTTGGAAGCAGTAACCACCATATACAGCTGGGGTTCCAGTTTGGATGGTCACATCAGCTGAGGTTCTAGGGCCAGGGCTCTAGAGTCTGGGTTGTCCCTGGGGTCCAGATCCCTTGCAGAAGCTGGGTTTCTGGGTTTGGTTGGTTGTAGAGCTAGGGTGCTATTGGTGCAGAGAGCAGGTTTTTTCTAGAGCCAGATCTGAGTTCCGTATTTGAAGGTTCAGTAGGGAGGGGTTTCTAGATTGTATTCTAGATAGCGACACAGTTCTAGGTCAAATTTGAGATTACTTTATGGTTCTAGAGTGGGTCCTAGGTCAACTTTATGATTTAGAGCAGGTCCTAGGTCAAACTGTGGTTTGGTTTGGTTCGGTTCTGTTCTGTTCAACCTTAACATTTCCTAGCAGTTCAGTACCTGAGACATCATCTCTCCCACCAGCCTTTGTGTATACAAATGATCAAGTCGAAATAGTAATCATGTTTAATAAATAATAACAATTGCTGAGGTACATAGCAACCTGTAGAACATAATGTTCTGGTTGAAAAACTGATGTGCCCACTGCCTCTGCACACTGACTCTTGATATTTCACCGCCAGAAACAACTGCAGTCTCTTTAATAGCCAATGGCCTTGGTAAAAACTGCTCTAATCCTTGGCTAGTAAAGTAAATCGTTGTAGCTCCTTCAAGGCCCAAAAACCTGAGGGTCTACCCAGGACTTCAGCATGGGGTATGTGTCTTCTGCCAAATGAACAGTTGATGCTTATCGAGCAGTTGAATGAGACCTCTTAATGTCAGCTGACAAAGAATCACATCTATAAAGGAGAGACAAATGAGTTTAACAACTGTACACAGTTGCTCCAGCTGAAACGTGCTTTGATGAGCCATTTGTGAGTAACAGTAAAGCGGGGTTGCAACTTGCCAGGCACAAATGCTTGAGTACAAGGAGGATTGTTTAAAACAGAAACCTGGTTGTCATGAGTTACAGTCACTGTTGAATCGCTAATTATAATTTTCCTTCTTTTAGAAAGCACGGTGACTTTTGAGGAATCAAAAGAGGCTGTCCATTAATAATGCTGATTATTTGTTACTGAAGGTTTGCAAGCGATTGACAAAAGGTGGTATTGTTCAGTTCTAAGTGTTTCCAACCTGCATGTTCTTGGGACAGGTTTTCTTGAAGTCTTGGCTCGTGGATGCAAGTGATTACAAGTGACCAGAAGGAAAATAAACTAAGAGGTGGGAAGCTCTTCTCTAAGAGGAGAACTAACCTCTTCTAAGAGGTGGAGTAAAAGCTCTTAACTTCTCCAATTTTTAGAGAAAGTGGTGGATATTGTGTGTAGACTCAAATCTAAATGTCAAATAAAGTGGATACCCAAATAAATTATGCATTTACCTACACCATAACTTTCAGGTGACTTACTGAGCCTACTGCTGGCCCATACTGAGCCTGCTGCTGACCGGCACCCCCAGATGCCTTTCTGCAGTGCTGCTCTCCACCTGCTCCTTTCCCAGTTTTTACTTGTGCCTAGTGTTATTCTGTCTTGGTTGATATCAGTATGAGAATTGCATCTTGTTCCTTCACTACCCATTTCCTAATGGCTGGTGACATTTCTGGCAGAGCCTTTTTTTTTTTTCTTTCCAATTCAGTGTTGAAATAAGAAGTGGAAACAATACATTCTGAAAAAACCACACAATGTGTTCATTAGAACAGAAGTTGTTAAAATGCCAATAAAATTTATGCCGGTCCTTATGGCACACACTGTAGTGAAACTATTAACTATAACGAAGAACAGAGGGTCAAAAATTTCAGAACATTTTTTAAGTTTTAAAATGCAGTATGCAAAATGAAGTCGTTCTTATTAATTGCTGAGCAGTTGGGCAGAATACTGGACTGCCATTCTTGCCAGGTACATTCAGAAGTATAAAATAAATTGGCTGAATTGTTACTTAGCTGAGTAGTCATTTGCCCAGCCTAATGACATACTGCAATTAAAGTGCTTGAGTATTTATTCATAGCATCGCTTGCACGCACACAGTTATGTTAAAAGACGTGATTACAAAGCAGCCAGGAGTTCTGAGAACTCTCAACAGCTACATTTAGATGTGTAATAGTTGAGTAAAAAAATGGGAAAAAACTCTTTTATTGCTTTTATTTTATTTGAGCTCTGCAAGGATTAGCTTGTAAAGCACTCAGTTTGCAGCTCATTGTATGAAATATATTCTTGATGTTTTAGAGACTTGTGTACATCTTGGACTACTTGTTATAAGAGAAGGGTAAATCTTTCTGTCTTACAGCATGCAATTACAAGTGAATGTGCCTTCATCCTTTTCTAGAGAAGCCTTTTGCTTACAACACTCAGTCACAAATGAACTGTTTCTTACAGCTAAGCACTTTCTGTCTCAATCTTGTAGGTAAAAGATGTCATTAGTAATCAGGATTACCAGTTTTTTTTGGTACCAAGTTTTACCAGGTTAAACTAGTTTCCTGCTACTTCCTTTACATTATTTCAGCATCTGCAGAAATCTACGTATTGTGAGGCCATAGGCACAGAACAGGTATCCTTATAAAATGGGCCTTGGCAATAAAAGGAAGGTGTGGAGGAATGATTGCTCGTTTTCAGGCCCCTGAGTGGCAAATACTTGTCTTGGAGCTGGTTTTTGTCTTGTTCCTGGGTCTGCTGCCAAGCAGCTGAGGTTTTGATTTGAGTGTTTCTTACTGTAGTGGAGGAATGTGACAGCATGAGTATTACTTAAAGCAAAAGGTGCTCCTTTCAAAAATTTCAGTGCTGTGAGAAAATTGAAGACGGGCATTTATTTCCCTCACTGAGTTTAAAGGGACACTGTGAACTTAAAATTCTAGATATTTTTTTCTTCTTTTAAAAATGGTGGTAATGGTAGTGGTTTTTCTGCACACTTTTGTAGTTTGCCATTCTGTTTCCAATCCAGAGAAGTCCTGTGAAGGACTTGCACAGACTGAGTCTTTTCTTGTTGATGATCAGGTCAATCAATTGACCATAAAGCGTTATTAAGCACGAGAGATAGACTGATTGCCTGAGGAGAAATGACAGGGGGAAAAGAAACTAGAGGATGTCCAGCTGAATTGCTGTGATTTAATAACTTACTACCTGTCAGCTGAGCCGCACAAATTGAGCTATTAGCCTGGCCAATTGATAGATAAAATGAGTTGAAGAAATCAATTAAAAAATTAAACCAAACTTTTTTTTTTACCTTCCATTTGGAGTGGAGTAACAGGGCCCACCTTTTTACTACTGCTCAACTGAAACTTGTTAGGGCATTGTAGGCTGGTTGTGTGTTTTTACCCTCTATTGTATTTAACAAAAGTAGGCAAAATGGGTAACAGCAGAAGCTTTTTTGTCCCCATTATTCTTTGACTGGAGTCTATGTGAAAGTTTTGAAGTCAAACATTAGTATTTACCTACAGTGTTAAAATGTACTTTGTTCTAGCAAGTTAAGCTTCTTAAGTTCTCCTCTTTAGTTGTTTTCAATTGCGTGCTGCTTCTCATGGCTTACATTTTCCAGTCATGAACTTTATTTTAATCCTTCAGAAAGTTGGATCTGTGGAATATTTTTGAAGATTAAAAATAGTTTCTTTTTAAACTGCTCTACAGTAGAAATTATTAGTAGTATAAATTGATATGTTCCGTGGAAGTATCTATAGTAAAGTAATACATTTTTTTCTCTTGAGTGATCTAGAAATAAAATGTTTTTATTTGGAAATAATTAGCTACTTATGGGATACATTAAGCATCTGCAAAATAAGGTCTTTAGTACTTAGGTTTTATTACTTTTGGAAAGCCACAGTTCAGTAAGATTATTATATATTAGCTGCTTAATAACCACCATCAGGTCACAGGTGATTAATTTCCCTTTCAAACAGTTCTTGTTTCGTCTTAGTTTCTCGCCTTGTGGGGTACTGCCATAGGTAGATATGTGAAATACTTGATAAGGAAAGTGCACGGTCAACTATGACTGCCACATCCAGGCATTTTCCAACTTCCGTGGACTCAGAGAAAACATCGAAGGGAATTTGGACGTCATTGAGGAGGAAAGATAAAGGAGTTCTTCCAAATTCATGTTGAGAGAAATAAGAAAGGATCTGTGCTTGGCTTGCCTGGGGAAAGGAAAGGAGGTTGAACGTTATGGAATGAATAATCTTCCCCACCTTCATATCTCTAGTTGGTTTCTATCTACTTATGGCCAAATAGAGCATTTTATTTTTTTACTTTGTGTTCAAGTCTCAATTGGATACTAATTTGGGAGGTGGTATAAAGTAATAGAAGTGACAATTTTCAAACGTGTGATGCTAATTTGATTTCTGCGAAGACGGGGAAGCTATGCATGAGTTACTGCATCTTGTCTTCAATGTGTAGCCTATTGCTTTCCCATCAGTTAAGCCAGTGCTTAGAAGACAGATAGTAGTAAAGTAATTAATTGTCCTGTGATAAGAGTTGTTCTGTGCCTGGAGGCCGGTTAATAACAGTACTAAAGATTCAGTAGTGGAGGTGAAATATTTCTTTTTATGTCAGAAATTAAAATAATAGCCAGTAAGAACCACTTCAGATACTGAACAGACACAGAAAAATCATCGTATCTTACATACATGGGCACTACATCTTACTTTTCCTCTTGAACTTTGCAGAGCTGCTCTGCCTGCCCATCCTTTCCCTTTACCATCCCTTTTACTGAAGAGGGCCAGACTCTAATCACTTCTCTCTTCACCCCAGTAACAGCATTAGGCATGTTCTGGGTTTTGACTTACAACAGACTTTTTCTAGTTTTCCATTCCGTGTTCTTCTGTGGACAACAGTCTTCTCTTTCTCTCTTTAGTTACTTTGTAATGATGGAACCAGCAATTCTAACTCCTTTTCCTTACCTTGCCATATTTTTGCTAGTCGGTGTAGATACTGGATGATCAACAGCTGTAGCTTCCTCCTGACATCATTCTTGCCACTGGAATATCTGGTCTCTGGTCTACAAAATAGTGACTGACATTTTCTGAACCCACTTTATTGCCTATAGCTAATTGTTTAGATTTGGATTACTGAGTTTGTTTAATGTAGCATTTTAAACATAATGATGCAACTACAGAATTTTTTAGCTTTGCTTTTACTGGAGTAGTTTAATAATAGTAAGTGTAGAAATGAAACAAATGTGCCAAGTCTAAAAAAACAAAACAAGAAAAAAATTTTGACAGCATGTTTGTTTTTCTTTTTAAATCTAATGAGGTGAGACAGTTGAATTTGAGAGCTGGGTCAAAAGCTTATGTAATTTTGAGACCCTAAATATAGAATGTTGTAATGACACAAAAAAGATCAATCTCTGTGCATATGTTCTGACAGAGTATTTTTGTTTTGTTCTTATTCTGCGCATGCAATTTAAAACTAAGCTGGATACCCTCTGCTTGGACAAATGGTCTTGCTAATATCCCTATCTTATGCTATGTGCCGATTTAAATTGACATGTAGCATATAGGTTTCCTTATTGTAATTGTCTGGGTGTGGAGTCTTTGGGGTTTTTTGTTTTGTTGATGTTAAAATTTCCATGTGGACATTGTAAAAGTTACCTTTTTTTTTTCCTTTTTTTTCTTTCTAACAGTAGTGGAATGGGGTGATGATGTTAAAGCAGTGTCAGAAGATGAAGCTATGGTGCTGGTGAACCATCAAGCAACGGGTGATGTCTGCACTCTGATGATGTGCCTTCAGGATAAAGGCACGGTAGGCTTCAACCGGGGAGTGGGGGAGCTTCTGCCTGTGTGATCCATTACCTTGGGTGTGCTTGCATCTGTGTGTGGTACTGATGACTGACTTTTGTGTGTTAATTCACCAAATAAGATCAAGGCCCTGAATAGGAAGCTTTCTCTTTAGATTTGGCTTAATGTGACAGCCAGTAGCTTGGAGCAGGCTCTAGACCATAAACGTTGCCTTTGAAGAAGGTCAAACACAAGCTGAGTCAGTGTGCATCCAGTCTAGATTAACACAGAGGGAAGCAGATCTCCTTGCCAGGTAATCATCTACTTGACTTTTTCCTCTCACTTCATACCCTTCTGCATCTCATGCCAACTTTGCTCAGGTCTAGTTTCTTGGTTATGACTTTATTCCTGCATGGATTTTGTTCTCAGTTAGAATTAAGTTATGGTAGGAGTTAAGTTTTGGTAGGAGTTCAGAAACTGAAAGTGACTTCCCAATGAGGTCACATCCAGGCTCAGCTAGCTAAGGTCAAAATTGCTTGAGCTCTTATTTCACAAATTCTTTAAGCATTTCTTGGTGAGAAGTGCAAATAATGTCAATTGTTTCATGCTTTGCTGTTCAGAAAATTGATGTCTGGGGAGTGTAGAGCTAGAAACTGAGGTATGGTATCTAGACAGGAAATTAAATTTACATGCAAATCAGGAGGAAGGGGGAATGTATGATTAGGCTACAAAGGGTGGGAGACGTACCTGGCAAGCTGGAAAAATGCATCAGCTGTGTCTGTCTTAGTGCTATCTTCTTTCTTGCGAACATAAGGTGAGGAAACAAGGAGAACAACTGCTTTTTGCTACATCTGTAAAACTTTCAACTGTCACTGTTTTTCGTAGTGTATATTAATTTAGATTGTGTAGATGCTCTGTCTACCAGTGATTTAACATATTTTTTTAGAAATTTTCCCAGATCTTACTTATGACAGCAGAGCTGATTAAAAAAAAAAACCTCAAACAAACCAAACTCAAAAAAGGAGTATGAAAATGCCACTCACTGTTGAGCAGAGACTAATTTATTTATTTCTAATGCAGCCTAGAGAAGACTGTATTTTAAAAGTACTCTTTAATTTCTTTTGGAATTGAGGAAGTTACATGTGTGTGTGTGTGTATATATATATGTGTGTGTATATATATATGTGTGTGTATATATATATGTGTGTGTGTGTATATATGTGTGTGTGTGTATATATGTGTGTGTATATATGTATATATATATATTCTGTATTGTATTCTGTATTGGTATTCGGTACTGTGCTCCAATGAGCAAAATGACAGAATAAACAGTCTTGTGATAAAGATACAACTGTGAGAGTATCTTCCTGTGAAGATGTATTGCATAGTATCTTGACTGTTCATGTCCCAGATGTTTTAAATGTCATAGAGCTTCACTGACTCATTCTTGTATGTATACGAGCCTATATATCCATATGTATATAGAAATCTAATCCATATTTATCTTGTTTTACTCCATAGCCAAAAGGTTTCAGTTAAGATAGAATAAGTTTCAGTGAATGTAGTAGATGTTAAAAGTGGAGGAAAGCATTGAAATGTTAAATAATGTTGTTAGATGTGCAGGTTTTCAGAAAGACAAAACATTCTGAATATCAGTATTTTTTCCCTTAAATAGTTGCAGTCATTGCTCTTGGAATATACATGTCCAGAGCCTAGTATGGCTTTAATGTTATTAGCTAATAAAGAAGAAAGTCTGAGCTTCAGTACATGCTTAAAATATACCACGAGTAGTACAAGTGGCTAAAAATAATGACAAAGATCAGGATAGTTTATCCTTGATACAACTTGCTGAATCAGGTGTTTTTAAATAGCATGCTTCATATTTCTGGAGAGAAGAGAATTGTCTTTACTCTGAGTGGCTGAGAAACCACTGGAGGGGAAAAAAAACCTCAAACCCACCTGTCCAGAGCAAATCATTATACAGTAGGCAACTATTTAAATCAGGTAGTTTTCTTCATGTACAGTTTAAACTTCATGTGGAGTACTTCACAACCTTGATACTCATCTCTTAGGAACAAGGTAGTGATTTCCAATAATTGTTTTTATTTTGGTTAGGATAGTTGAACGGTGCTAATTTCTAAACACCACTCAGACACCACTTTTTAGCTCTCAAAGTATTTTGATGCTGCTTTCTAAAAAATATTAATGTAAGACATCATTAGTGTATGATTTAAAGTTCTATATTTTTTCTGTGTAGTGAAGTAGAATACTGAAACATTCTTGCAACTTGACAGTGTTTCCTAAGGGCCATGTCAGGAGCAGTGATGGCTTTTTTTCCTAGTGTTTTTGGAATTCTTATATTCAAATGATGGTATAGTCTATCTGTTTTAAGCAAATTTATTCTCACTAAGCAGTAAGCAAAAATACATGTGCTAAGATGTTTCTTGTCTTTCACATTCATTTATGTGAATAAGGAAAACGTGACCTCATACTGGGGAAGTGAAACTTAGCTAAAAATTGTGATTTGAATGGAAGAACAGGTCTGCTGCTGTTTGACTAATACCATAGGACAAGCCACATGGAGCAAGGTTTCAGCTGAATCAGAAGTGGCCTAATTACACCTTTTATGTAGTTCAAGAAATTGTTCCAATTTGTTTGAGAAAGCAAGTGTTATTAAAACAAACTTAGTAAGTTAGTTGAAGTGTCATAAACATGAAAGCTTACGTCTAACAAAGAGAAGTAGGTTAAAATGGTGCTATTACTGCTTTCTGACTGGATTAGGACTCATAAATGTGGCTAATTTTTTCTGATTTAGAGCAGAAAGCAGTGCCAGGATAGGTGCAGTTGGGAGAAAAAAGTAGAGCTTGCAGCTGTTACAATACAGGTTTCAACATGTGTTCTCAGGATTCATTATTAAGTTTGAGGAGCTTGAAAGATGAAAGTCAGTCTGCTCAGGTTGCTTTGTTATGAAATCTGTGTGAAAGAGTGAAATGAAAGTGGGCCTGTGAATAGGAGGCACCTAGATTTTTTTATAAAATTAGTAAAAGCTTTTTCGGCATTCTGAACTTACATAAGCAAGAAGGATGAAGCAAAAAGCACCTGAAGCAGCATCCAAATATTCTTTCAATCCTTAAACAACTATGAATCTGTGCTCAAAACACTTCTGAATGTCCTTGCTTAAACCTACTTGAAATGCAAGTGATAAGAGACTGATCTGATAAGCTTTGTTTTGTTCCTGAGGATGCTAAATGGAAGAGCAGCCACCAATATCCTGCAGTGTCCTCTGTTCTGCCCTTGGTAGCAGAACAGAATGATATCTATTAATCTTGTTTGCCTTTTGATTATAAACAAGATAATTGTGCTCTGTTCTCTGAACTCCTCCTTGTTGATTTTATGTGTTAGAGTGTGTATATATGTTCATTAATTCACACATTAAAATATTTTCCCTTTGTACTTATTAACACTGCCTGGGCTTACAGGCAGATTTGTCATCACTGAGCTCTGGAGTTTGCCTCTTTGTAGCCCACTTTCAGGAAACTGCTTGTATGTTTTGTCTTAGTTACGACTTTTATGTTACTCTGATCCCTGACACAGTTGCATCACTCCTTCTCAGAAAGACTGGGGACATCCAGGGGTGCTAGTTAGAAGCCCTGTGTTACCTAAAACATGGTGAGATGAACTTCAGACTCTGAAAAGCAATAGTCAACTTTCAGGATAAACCTACTGTCATTAAATAAAAAGAAAATAGAAAGTGATGTGGGAGAAGAGAAGCTCTAGCATTGCCGGGCAAGAGTTCCTCCTCCAGGATTGCCACAGAACATCTCGGGACCAACGTTGACTCCTCAAAAGACACAAACCATTTCTTTTCATGGAAGCAGATTATCAAGCTTGTGTATCTCCTCCAGTAAAACAGATTATGTTGGTTTAACTTCTGCTTGATATAATAGAACAATAATTGTCAAAATGCCAAAGTAGTAGATGAACACTGACAGTCATATGGGTACTGCTGCAGGCTAAGTCATCATCAGTGGGATTTTGGTGGCGTTTTTATCAAAGGATATGGTTCCCTACACCAGTCTGTTGTCTTTGTACTGGTGTGTGGGCATGAAGTTACGATATCGTAGTGTCTTGAAGAGTATTAACACCTCTCAGTGTTTTAACTCTTGTCCTTAGGGCACACCTTTTCTATCTTTTCCTTCCCCTTCCCTATGGCTTTCTCACTTACTGAAATGGAAAGAATGTGAATCTCTGCAGAGAATAACTTTTGCTTTAAGATCCTCTCTTCTATTTAACACAGGCCTGGGAACAGCTGTGTGAGAAACCATTTCACCAATATTAGTCTCAAGTGGGGAGTTATATCTGGAAACTAATTTTTCTTTTATCACTCACAAATACATAGTGTGTTCCCTTGGATGTGTAGTATCTCGTAGGAAGTACCGGTGGCAGACAGGACAAGATACTACCATGGCACAGAGAAGAAGTGGATGCTTGTTTCTGAAGCAAAACGTTTTGTATCTTTGAGAGCTGTCCTTTTCTCTTGGACTTGGTTTCCTTTTCCACTTCCAGTGGTGCTAGAGGGTCCATAAATGGGTGCTCTTGCATTGTCCAAGAACTTCAAATAGAAAGTTTGCTAGTATTTAAAAAAAAAACCAACCAAAAACAAAAGTTGAGGTGTTCATAGTGTGCTCATAGGCAGGGATAGCCAGCTCCTAAATGTGACGTTCTGATTTTGCTGGGAGATCAGCTGTATGTCTAAGGCAATAAAGCATCTTAAATGTTCTTTGGCAGGTACGTCCTTGCAAGTGTGTAAAAACTTCACTTTGCTGAGCATCTGCCTGCAATTATTTAAGTAAAAGAAACAGGGTATGTGACAGTTATCTTTCTCCAAATACATAACCCAGGATTCATTTATAGCTGCTGTGGTCAAAAGGGAGAATAGGTAATCAGAGCACTCGAAGAGATAATTGGATTTCTTTGGAAGAAAGACGTAAATGTTTTATGCAATTCCAGATACAGATTGCAAATTATCGAGCTGCTTTTACAAAACAGAATTCCTGCATGAAATGTGATCTGCTTCTTTCTACAAATTCCACATAGACATGTGAAGATGTGAAAACAAGTAAAAGCCACCATCCTCCACTGTATCAAACTATCTTGTTAGAAGTATTGAGGAAGGCATGGATACGGATTCTGAGCATTTCAGTTACTGTAGAGTAACTGCTCTGTTGCTGTAGAGTAGGGTAGGCATTAACAGTAGATATACTCAACTAATGCATTATCAATGCATTGTATTTGCTAGAGGGAATCTTTATTTCTGACTTAAAATTGTGGTGGTATGTCAATAAGAAGCATTACTCTACCTGTGTGAAAAGACAGAGTAGAAATTATTCTAGCATATGGATAACAGTGTAGAGTTGTATATTATGTTAGAGAAAGGAAATCTGTTTAATCCTGCTCTTGAGGGAGAAGTGTAGCACCTGTGCTGCTTTACTTTGAGGCGTAAAGGACTTTATTCCATTTATTTGCTAGCTTTGTCACTGTTGCAAGGGTGACGAGCGTGTGACTGGTATATACATAATTCTCTGCACCTCATATTTACTAAACTTTTTTTTCCTAACTTTTCAGGTTGTCCGTCAGATGATGTGGTTGATGGATCATATTTTTAAGTACACAAACTTTGGCATTGTGTCTCTAATCCATGGAGACTTCTTTATAAGACAGGTAAATAGAAACACATAATAGTGCTTTGATTTATCCTTACATTTGGAACATTGTTGTGTTATGGGGCTTAGTCATTACCTCCTGGATGGTCTGCAGGATGAAGTAACTATGGTGTAATGTGTTTATTTGGGTAGGGCTTTGTTCTGAAATGACTTTTTTTTCCAAGCTTATTGTATTATTTGCCTAGATATGAATGCTTACAGCAAATAAAAGTACAAGCAAAGTACGTGGACAGCCCTTCTTGTTTCTCCGCTTCTGACTGCCCGTTTTTGACATTTCTCTTTCCTTTGTGACCTTGCAGCTGTGCAGTGAGTCTGGTTAGGTCATGCTCTGACTGTCAGAGTTTTGGATAAGGAAAGGAAGGACCATCTCTTTTGGTGGTGGCGTGGTGCTAGACCAGTTTAAGGTGGTGATGGACCTGCATCAATAGTAATTAATTGATTCTTGAAGGTTAAGTATTATTTAAGCTTCAGGAAAGAATGTGTGTTCAGCCCAGCATCTCAAATGTAAAGGGGTTAAAACCTCAGATTATTTCTTACAATCTGGGTTTTTTTGTTGTTGTTTGGTAGCTGTTGACCAAACTGCACTCCTAAAATCGTAACTTAGAAGTACAATGGTAAGCGTGAACCTGCTGCCAGTTGTGAACTGCAACATCCAGTGTACACATTTCTTTCCTTATTTTTATTTGCCTGGTCTTAAAACGTATGGGCAGCCAGAGAGAATTAATGAATTTTCATTTTGCAGAGAAGGAGAAGCTAATTTACTCAGAATGAAATGAAGAAATACTTAATCACAGCTATACACAGCTGAAGTGAGATTTCTCACTAAGACTAGAGGCATGGTTAGAAAACCTCAGGCAAAATTAGATAATAAAGGTCTCTGGGCATACACAACTCTGTACTATGAGACTATGAAAAGGAACAGGATTTGACACTTTGTAAAATATAAATCTATTTCAGTAGTTACAATTCACAAGATACACATTTTGAGGTACACGTGGCTGTCACCTTGTTAATTGTAATTTCTTAATGTGGCATTGCAGTTCCAGTTACAAAACCAGACTGTTACTGAGCTGTAAAAACTAAGGCTTTTCTTCATTTTTGTAAAGTGACTGAGTTAGCAACATCACAAATAAAATGATGTCATCATGAATGACATGAACCAATTGAAAATAAGATGCTTCTTGGTTGTTTGTTAGCCTTTGGGTGCAGCAAATACACTTAAAGTGAGTGAGTAGTGACCGTTTGCCTAACTATAGAAAGCCTAGTGATGTTAGGTTGAGAAAAGACTTCATTTTTTCCCCTGTAAAATAATTTGATGATGGTACAATACATCTTACTTGTTAAAAATGTACATTAACCACATTTTCATGAGCAGCGCCAATGGCAGTTTTAGGAATGCTGCTGAGGTCTACTAGAAGTTGACTATAGTGTTCTCTCCCATTGAAAAGTTTACTGGAAACACAGACTGTCGGTAACGTGTCCTATCAGTGGTGCAAAGTGCATGGCATTCTAAAAGAATTTGTCAGCCATCCACTGGTCTCTGTTTTCTTTCCTCTAAAGGAAAGAAGGCTGAGCCTATTCCCTGTGATGGTGATCAACTAGTCATGGTCTTCAAGAATTGGTTGTATTAAGGAGCTGCTTCTGCTTTTGTATGACTCACTCTTTCTTTTTCCTGGGCAGTACATTAATTCCATTTTATCTTCCAGGACTCCTCAGTATTCTAGTCACAGTTGCTTTTAAACACTCCTCTCTTTCCTGTTAGTGCAGTAGATTTTCTGCATTGCAGCAGCATCTTAAACCTCATGGTATTTGCTAAACTGCAGTTTTACCTACCAGTCATGTTTGTTAGGTTTGTTTAGGTTTTGGAGAGTTCTAATATCTGACCTGTGAAAAGTTTATTGTTCACTGCTGTTTTCCTAACTACTGTGCTATCCTGGAGTCCTGTGGTCTGAGGAGAAAGGACTGGTTTAACCAAGGAACTCTTAAATTGCTCTTTAACTACATTAATGTGAGCAGGCAGACCTTTTTCCTTCCCTTTCATCAGGTAAGTTGGAAGTAACTGCAGTCATGAGACTTCAAAATCTGGGAGAAACACTTTCACAAAACTCATCTTCAATAAAATATTGTTTCTTCTTGTCTTCCACTCAACCCCAGTCTTTCCCTTTTCCTTTCTCTGCCAAAAAAACCAACCAGTCACCAAACAGTGGAAGGTTTGTGGCAGTTTTGTTGATGTTTCAGAGAATTCGTATCACCTCTGCTGAGGAGAGCTGAAATTTTCAACTCCTGTCTTTTGATTGGCAAAGTCACTTTGGAGCACTCAAAAATGCTAATTGATGTAAATTCATTCCTCTGAAAATCAGGGTAGCTTGCTCTTGCTGTGTGCAGAAATGGGAAGAGAAGAGATTGTTGTTGAAGATATTGAAAATATTTCTGCAGTAATTAAGGACATATCTTACTATCTTAAGTGAAGAAGTTGCGCTAATACATCAAAGAGGAGAAATGAATGAGTCATTCAAGCAGTGCAGATATGGGTGAAATCTGTGGTTCTGCTGTGGTAACCCAACTCAGGCCTGGTCTCAAGGTCTGTCTCTGGTACCTCTGAAGTTCTCACATAGGATGGGGGTGGAGGAAGAGGTGCGTAGAAGGTAGCATAAGCAAAGATACTGTTTGGCTTGCAGAAATTTACTGATGATGCGTAGACCTCGCAATCATAGCTTGACCCCTAGACTGTGTTTGCAGAATTCAGTTTAGCAAGTGCAACTTGGCACCCAGTAACAGGGAATTCTGTAAATGCATCCTCCTGTTATGTGAAGTTGCCACTTACAGTCTGGACATCACTCTTGCAGAGAAGTCCCCAAATCAGGAGCTTCGTCCTCAATTTCACCGGCTTTTTTTCAGCCTTTCTGTAAAGTGGAATTAATTTGGCCATCAGTCTGAGGAGAACATCATTTTGTGTTGTCTTAGGAACTTATTTGTATCTCTGAAAAGAGTGAAATCTTAGAAATATAATAATTATCTAACAATATTTCTTTAAAGCATTCATTTTAATTAGGTAATGTTTTATCCTTACAGGGAAAAGCACATCGTGACCAGCAGCTTGTGTTACTCAAGGAGCATCTAGAAAAATATTACAGGAGCCGCAATCGGAAATGGATTGTTTTATTTCCAGAGGGTGGCTTTCTTCGGAAAAGAAGAGAAACAAGTCAGGCATTTGCCAAGAAAAACAATTTGCCATTTCTTAAACACATCACCCTACCAAGACTTGGGGCGACACAAGTAATTCTGAAAACACTTGTAGCACCGCAAGAAAATGGAACTCCAGCAGGTGGAGACTCTGTGATAAAAGGTAAAGACCACTTCACTCGTGTGGATGAAAGCAAATTGAACAACCAAATTTGAGTTAAGGAAAACATTTTGTGTTGGATTGGTCTCTTTGAATGTCAGATACGTCCATAATGCGTCATCATATTTATATAAGTGGGTTTTTATTTGCTTTTAGTTGCACTAAGTTTATTTTTTAAATGTTGAAACACACACACAGAAAAAGAAAACCTTAGTTTTAGTTCAATTTAGTCTACAGTGTGGCTGCATGAATGTTTGTCTTGGTACACGTGATGGGTACAGCAGGTACTGGAATGAGCACCCGGAGTGGACAGGAAGGTGGGCTGCTACTTTCAGCAAGACTGATGGTTTGCACTTATTTATGGTAGTATGGAAAAAAATAGTAGAAGTATTTCTGGACTATGCAAGCTATGCTCAAATTTTTATTCCTGGCTTTGAAAGTATTGTTGCATCCAGTACTGTATACGTCAGTGCTGCTCTTGAGCTGTTTTCTGTTGGGTTCAAGTTCTGTTCTCTACAGTTTTTTATGATGCCAGTTGCTGGAGTGAACTTCCCTGATGAGTAGATTTGAAGAATTGGTTTGGATGTCTTATGTTAGAAGAGTTACGAGGGAATAAGAATATTCCTGCAGCATCACTGTTCTGGGATGCCTGGGCTGCAGGGGAAAGTATAGCTGAGATGTAAATAAATAATGCCTGTAGTTATGTATGAGACTTGGTGCTTTTTGTCTCTGTTTCTAAAATTAACTTCTTGGCACATTCTGAGAGCAAGGTTAGATCTGACTTAACCCAGTTGAGGATTTCTGTTACTCATTATAGAAACAATGGACTGGGGTTTGTGGTGGTTTCTTATTGATGGGTAGTACTGGTATTTCCACAGCCAAATTATTACAGTCATTTAAGCAGTTTGAACCAAAGACCCATCCTCATGAAGCCACATATGCAGATGACTGGGTTTTTCTGTGCTGAATTTCGAATTTCAGGGTTAGCAGGAAGCCTTATACAGAGATTGTTTCCAGATTTTTAGTTTTGAAGTTAGTCTGGTCAACATAGGAAATGAAAGGAGATGGTGTTCTTGCAGAGTGGAAGGAATATTTTAAATGAACTGAAAATCAAGCTGTGGAATGCATCAGCATGTTTCCTTTCAGGCTACATTCAGAAAAATCAAGGCTCAAGAAAGCCCTTTTTGTCTTAGAAGATTTTAGGTTTAAAGGAGAGAAACAGAATGGCTCAGTCCTTGTTAAAAGTTATTTTTTAAAGGAGAAAAGTTTGGCCTCTTCCTGTTCCATTTCTTCCAATCTCAAAGGCAAAAAGGTATGAAAAGGAAGAATTTCCCCAAACGAATTAGATGCTTTCTAGTTCTGGAAGGGGACCAAAAGCATTCATCAAATACCAGTTTTATATTTTCATACTCTTAGATTGCTATCAACTTAGCTGAATATCAAACCTGGCACACTTTTTTTTTTTAAGCAGCACGATTCAGACTGTGGAGAAATGAGCAGTTGTTAGTAGTTGACCTAACTGGGTACTGAAATAAAGGAATTGTCTCAGAAATACAGTGCAACCACATCTGCCTGTCCTACTCAGCAGACAGAAGGAAAGACAAGTAGGCAAAAATAGGGAAGAAATGAGTGGTTTTAGCAATCATTCTTTCAGAGTAGAAGAGTAATAGATGTTAAAACATAATAAAAGGGAAGAAAAAGAGAAGAAAAAAATATTTTATATGAAAAATGGGAAAGAGTAATATTTGATACATTTGAAGCTGAGGTATTTTAAGTCCTCTTAAGCTCACAAAAATCTTTCTAGCACGGTAAAACTTCCCTTTCCAAGATGTACGGAAGGTTCTTGATCTATGTCTCGTATAAAGGACTCTTCTGCTAATCTTCTGCATTCACTTTTACCGTACTTTTGCTACTTCGTGAATTTTTGAAGAATGTTTGCTCAGTTGAATGAAATAAAATTTATAGATTTATACAATAATTTATAATGATGAAGTTAGAAGTCTAACAAGTTAGTGGTCGTATTTCCTTTGTATCTCTCTTATCTTTCCCTGGTTTTGACCATGTGAAAAAAGCATCTCGGTGAAATCAAACTTGCCCATATTCTCTTGGGGTTACCATCGCTGTGCTGTGGATGCTAAAGCAGATGTAGTGTATACAGTGAAGATGCTTTGCATGGAGACTGTGCATAACTTTGTGTACTTATTACTGTACTTCTTTGCTTGGGAAGTGGCCTTTTTGTCAGTCGCATCGCACTTGACCTTCGTGGTTCGCTGAAAGCATTTTTCCTCTGCACTGCTTCTTGTGCTCTATCCTGTCTTGTTTAACAATGTTCTTGGTGTCCTGGGTTACCACATTATTCAGCTTACTATAAGCAGCTTTCTTCTGCGTTATTAATCATTCTCTCAATTTTTTTCCTGTTGCCAGCCTTTATTGATAATGATGGGAGTTCACCTCCCTCCCCCACCCATTTTAGTTAAATTGGTTTCTAGATAAAGAGTAACTCCTCCTCATCAAAAATTATGTCCCCTTCCTGGGTAGCTATATTATGATGAGTCATGATACACAGTTGCAGAGTTCTTAAGTGCTGTCATTTTATTAGTACTTAATTCATTTCAAATGATCCTTGTAGCTTTTATACCGTTGTAGATTTTATACCATTCTGCTTTCTCAACTGGAATGGTGGTTGATACTGAGTGAAAGAGGAAAAGACAACAGAAGCGGCTATAATAAAAGATGGTTCATTCTGAATACGCTGCTGTGCTGCACCCTAGTTTGGTCCTGACCAAGTTGTGTGCAGTTGTTTCATGTCAAACCCTCCCCACTCCCCAGCCCACTGGCTTGCTTTTCTGCATCAAATATCACTGCAGATACGGCCGTCAAAGAGTAGTTCAAGAGCGGTGCAACAGCTGAATGCTACATGATCTCTCCTGTAAGGTCTCTAACCTGATTTTCTTTCATCCCTTTGGAAGTGGTGGATTTCTGTTGTGATGAGCACGGTTCAGTAGCCTCCCCAGAATTCCATTGTCCTTAATTATATTAGTACTCTTAACATCCGATCTCCTTTTCGGTTTATTTTTGTACTAGTTATGAATTTTCCACAGTTTATTACCTGATTCTTCTTCTGTAAAGTCACAGGAAGAGCAACTGTTCGACGATCCATGCTCTTTGATTATTCTTTTACTTAAACTGATCCGTTTTTTATTGGTTGCTTTTCCAAAGCAAGCAGCCTCCACTGCCTTTAATTTCCTCCTCCTATTGGTTTCCCAAGACTTCTTTTGTATTTAAAGTCCCAAGTAGTAGCCTTCATCAGGATGAACTTTAACTTATTGCTGGTAATTGCTAAATTAAATTACTGAAACCGTTGTTGCTTTGCTGACTTTTCAAACACTCATGAAATTTTAATGAAATTGTACAATTTTATTCCTAAATAAATAGAAGGATGGAAAAACATACAGGAATATAGTGCTTTTGAAGCTAGAAAATACAGACAGTGCAGTCAAGTGGTGTCTGTTGCTGAAGAGATGGCTTGAGTTAATTCTGGTGTCTGCTGAAAGCGTCCATCTGGGGAGATGTGCTGTGCCCCCCAAACACAGCGCTGCTGCCGGCTCTGCGTTCCAGGAAAAGGTTTTAGTGCAAAATAGAAACATGAGCAGCATAAAAATACTTGATGCATAGCCCCATCGCCCTAGCCCTGGGGGGACTGATGAGTGTGCACGTGGGGTGTATTTGATGGTTTTGGGATTTTAGATTTTTTTAGCAGAACACTTAGTCTCTGATATAATTGCATGTACAACGTTTCTTCAGTTAATACAAATCGATCTTCTGGTGAGTTTTAGAACCAGCAAAATGTTCTAAATGCCAACAGGTGGCACTTCAAAGGAGTTTGGAGCAATTGTTCACCAAAAGTCTGCATTCCAGAGCTTATTTTTGATCAACCTTGCCCTAGTCTGTTTTTTAAATTCTGCTTTATTTTACCATGCAGCAGTTTTTTGTCTGATAAGAGGTTGCTGTGAGCTTGGTTAGAGCCATATTGAAATCTTATCTTCCTGTTTTCAAATGCAGCACAGCACATTCAGTTCTTCTCAGAGAAATTCCATTTTCTCTTCTGCAAAGCTGGACTCTGGATTTCATCATTTATTTGTTTATTTTTTACTCAAACTTTCTGATTCACTATTACACGAGGAATGTGATTGCAGTAACATGTGGGAAGGCTTTTTTGGGATGGTGAGTAAGATGTTCAGTCTGAGAGCTAATCTTTGGGGAAAAAAAGTTAATTTTTAAGGTCAGTGGTCCAGTTGATCACACAAGGACAAGTAAAGAACAAGGGACAAGTGACAAGAACACATTGCTATGCAGGGGGAGGCAGCAGCCTCTTTTGGCTGCATTCAGAGTGATGTAAGTGTTCAGGAAACCACACCTGAGTACTAGTGAATGCTAGTAAATATTTTCTAGTCCAAGGGGAAGCTGCAGTCCTCAGGTTCACACCTGGGTGGTGCATTCCTTTCCACTCCGGATGCAATCCAGCAGTATCGCCCCGTCCAGAGCTCAGCTGCAGGCAAGGTTTTTCCTGCTCACACGTCCTTGTAACTTGCTCTTTTTCTCAGTGGTACGCACTGATGATCTCCTGGTGGGTCTGAAGAGTCCAGCACACAGTCAAATCCAGATTTTAGCATTGGGTGAGAGTAACCCCCTGGAGGGCATAGAGGGGATGAAGACAAGCTCTGAACCTCACTAAATTTGTAATTGTAGACAGTCAAGTATCTGTTGTGAGAGGACCATAGAGGGTGATGGAGCACTGAATGTCTTGAAGATGATGATGGCAAGCTGCTTCATAACTGAATATGAAGCAACTTCGTATCGCTAGAACAAAAATAAAGAAGAAAATAGTTATGAGTGTTTACCTCTGCTGGTGACTTTGAAAAACAACAACAACAAACCAAACCAGATGAAATAAAACCAAAACCCAAGCAAGTTAGGAGACTGTTTAAATTTTATTATGTTTTGACTAGACCAGAAAGCTACTTAGATTACATGTGATAGTTCAGTCTTGCTTTAGCACTCATTAGGCAGGGATGCACCATTCATATTAAGGTATGTTATTACTACGTGGTTTAGATGCAACTGTGTAGGACAGATACCTGCAGGCCTGTTTTGAACATTTATGTCCTACTTAAAAAGAATCAGACTGCTAACAGTTTGAGGCAACTTGAGAAATCAAAATCCTCCTCCTCTGTTGAAGGTTGCAGGCAGACTGAGACCACAGGAGAAAAACTAGGCCTCAGAGAGATCAATTTAAATTTGGCCTCTGCTGAAGTCTCTGGCAGCCAAGCTGCTCAATCTTTCAGCAGGTACTAGAAATGAAGGGTGAGGGTGTCTTTTTCATGGTAGGTAGGAAGTTCAAGAGGGTTTGGCTGTCAGAAACATTTGTGGCTGTGTTGGCCAAGCCAAACTTGGCAAGAGGAGTTTCTGAGCAGGTATGCTCAGCTCCCTTTTTTTCAGCTACAAATGCCAGACCTGAGCTTGACACTGTCTTATAACCAGTGCAGGAATCTTTCTGCTCTGAGTTCCTGTTAGTGTGCTCCACCTAAAAAATAGGGTTTGTTCTTGTTCAGAGGTAGGCTTAGGCTTGAAAGCAGCATCCTCGGGTATACTGAGGTCCTACCCCTTTGGGTTGTGTGCAGTTATCCGGTTCTTTTTCAGTTTTGGGATCTGTTAGAGTTTTGTGACTTTAAAATTAATATGCTCATTACCCAGGCACAACACAGTATAACCCCAAAAAAAGGACAGCAAGTTTTATTTAAAAGTTAATTTTCTTAAATCCACTGTGACTTAGGTTTTTCTGGCAGTGTGAGATCTTGGATAATTATGTAAGGCTTATTTTAAACCAGAGCATGCAGAAATATGCCTATGACTGTGATTTGATAGCACGTCTTGGTAATGGCACGTGGAGGTAGCTGCGCTAAGACCTGCTTCATTGAAGGAAGGTCTGTGTAGGCTAAAGCTCCCTTCAGAAAATGTTCATTTTTTCCTGTAACCTGGGGTTCCTGGAGGGCTGTCAGAGGCAGATTCTTCTCCCCACCCTGCCCTGCAAGTGGCTGGAGGGGTGGTTGGAGCTGTTCTGAGGAATCCATGCAGCAGTGGCTCTGCTCCACAGAAGCAGAAGGTAGGAAAGCAGCACAGAAGAGGACTGCAGGAGTCTGCCCGGAATGAAGTTTGAACCATTGTCCACTGAAGGAACAGTTTCAAATACTAGCTAAATATTTAATAAATTATTTTAAAACATTTTACTGTAAATAATAAGATAATGTGCCTGTATTCATCTGGCACTTTTTAGGTGCAATTAATGATCTTTGTTGCTTACTCACTTGGGCAATTTACTTGTCTTTATCCATTCTTACTTTACGTCTGGGAAAATAATAAATTGAGTGACCTTGTTCCAAAATCCATTTCTAAATGAATACTTCTGTGGATTTACTATTAATTTCATATTGGCTTTTCTCTAATATATCGCTACTTTTAAAACGAAGGACTCTGTCTGTAGGTAGTGCTTTTCTTAAGCGAGACTTGACAAAGCACTCTGTCATAATGCTGGCAAGCCTGGAGCCTCTAATGGGCCCTCCTGTTCTCGTTTCACATGTCTGTCAGGATTTGAAAATACTGTGTTTCCAGAAGGTGACACTGGGGATGTTTCAGCTTGACCTGTGTAGCTTGTACTGGGTCAAATTTTGGCAGAGCACACTGCATGCTACTGATAACTCAGAACCTAAATATTAGGAAATACCGTCTAGCCTTGTTCAGGTAGTGAGTGTGCATTTGTAATAAAGCAGTACAACTCCTTTGAGTAGACACCATGAAAACACCACTAATTGATAGATTTGATAGCGTTGCTGCAATTGTCTTCTCACACTTAATTAAATTAAATGCAAGTTAAAGGCAGGTAGAAACCTGTGAGTCAGCCCTTGCATATATGGTCTAGTTGGTGCTAATAACTGTGGCTTTTAGAGTGCACCTCAGACTGCGTATTGCAGGTTTCTTCATGTGTGTGGTAGCTCTTCTGTAAAATTCAAGTGGCAATTTTAGGCAAGAGCAAACATCTGCCCAACATCTTGTTTGTCCGTGACTCCAGGTGGGTATCAGAGGAAGAGTGTGAACACTGCAAATATGCATCCTCCTTCTCTCGCATACTCTCCTTGCTTCCGACTGTTTCCAGTGTGGGAGGCTTCCCAAGCCAGGTGGGGGTGTCTGCCTCTTTAGTTAACCCTCCAACAGGTTTCTTCCTTGTTCTTGCCCGATTTCCTCTTGAACCCAACTCGAGATTTTTGACGTCCTTTGGCAAGGGGTTCCCCACAGTTTTATTCCTTTCTGCACAAAGAATCATTTCTCTCTGTTTGCTTTGAAAACTTTTCCTCCTGGCTCCATTTTTAATACATCTATTCTCGTGTTGAGAAGGAGCGGTCTATCCCTGGGCACGTTCTTTGTGCCGGCAGTGTTTTTGTCAGCCTCGGTCGTGTTTCTTTCATAGCTGTCTCAGCTGCAGGCTTGAGGAGTCTTGTACTTTGTGCTAAGACCTAACACCTCTTACATCCTTCTGCCAACAGGTGGCTGGCTTTAGTAGTCAACTTCTAAAATGCTTTAAGATATTGCTGGGTATGATGTAAGCATCTTACTATACTAGCCCAAACACAACATGACCTCAGAGACAAAACAACTCCAGTTCCCACAGAATAGACACAAAATTGACAAGGGAAGCTCAAAGTGCCACCTTGGCAATGCGCCCCTCCTTCCTGCTTTGCTTTCTGGGTCTGCTGCTCTCTCTCTTTGCAAACCTGTGCATTGAAGACGTGCCGGAGAGAGGTCATGGCTGGGTTGATACCTGACCTTGACTGTTGCTGGTAGTAACCTATGTTCAGATGTAAATTTGACTCTCCTGAATTAATCTTTATAGCACATATTTTCACCTCCTTTGGTCTTTTTTTCAGTTTCTAAATATGCTAAGCAGCATATGAACATGGACTGGTATCAGTCTTTCTGGGACCTTGTAGATGCAGTCTCTTCTCCATCTGCTGTTTGCTGCTTTCTTGACTTTAATATGCAAAGTGGTGTATTTCTTCTTTATCATGTAGCTTAGATTTTTAAGAACCTTTGAGGGATCTGCGTAGCTGTTGCTTCATCGATGAGCTGCAACTGCAAGCTCTTACAAAGGCTGAGCTTGCCGAGCAAGGCTGAGCTTGTAAATGTGCTTAAAGTGCAGACCAAGAAAGTTGGATTTGTGTTTTTGAAGGTTTGCTTTTGGTGAATGGGGGAAAGCACCTAACATTTGGGCCAACATGTTATGTGACTGTACCCGTATCCAGCGAATGAACTTGTTCTATTCTATTCTATGTACTACAATATGTCAGAACAACAGAAATAACCATGAGAGTAAAATCTTGGTCTGGCTGAATTTTGTAAGAGTATTTCTGTACTCTGTAGTGAAATCTGAATTTGATTTTTGGCTGTCTTATTTTATTTGCGCCTCACACCTCATGAAGTAGTATAAAAATGGAATCACTATCAAATAAGTGACGTGCACTTTCTGATTACTTTTAATATGACATTTCTTTTTGTTCCTAGAGAGCAAATCAAAAGGCCTCCAGTGGGTGATAGACACAACCATTGCGTATCCCAAAGGTGAACCTATAGACATCCAAACTTGGATTCTTGGCTACAGACAACCAACAGTTACGCATGTACATTACAGGTAGGAAATAAACCTTTTATTCTTACATTGAACTAAAATATTAAAAAATAACTATTCACAAATTAGTAACATCACGTTTCAGGATACACAAAATCAGTAGCAACATCTTTTTAATGCGCATCTCTCACAGCTGGGCAATATTATCTAAACACAATGCAGTTTTCTTTTGAGAAGTTCAGTGACCACTCCATATCATAGCCCATTTAAGTTTTTGGCTGATGTCCTGTGGCTAAATATAGTTACGGGGAATATATTTGATGGCTAGGTCATCTTTTCCACTTTAACATTAAGCATAAATGTCTGGTAAACCAAACTGGATTTTTTTTTTCTTAATAATAACAACAAATTAAAAATCACTGTGTTAATAATATCTCAGGAAAGCTGTTATTTAATATTTATTGTATTTTTTCTGATGAAGAAATGTCAGCTTTTTCACTCAAAGCATACTCTTAATGATTGAGCAGAGCCGCACTCAGGAAGTAGTAGCAAATCCCATTGACACTTAGGATGAGGTACTGTTAAAACTTTTCTCCTCAGCAGTTCTTTGTCTCAAGACCTAAACTAAAGGACAGAGAAGTTGCATTTTGCTTTTGATTTGCAGTTAACTGCAAGTCTGAAATCTCCAGAAATATGTTAACACTCTTCTTATACCAAATAAATTAATCACATTTTATCCCCAAATTGCATTGTTTTGCCTTAATTCCCTTCTACTGATTTGGGGAGCTTCTAGACCTTTACAGTAAGCTTTTGGTGATCCTTGCGCCGATCCCCTGGGTGACAGCTTAACTGGGAATGACCTTGTCCAGCGTCACTGCTGTGTCAGTGCTGTGTGGTGCAGAGTACAGGCTGCTCACTGGAGCTCCTCTCCACAGCCATGTTTCAATCTGTCCCTGCTTTTTATAGAAATCTGCCTTCTAGTTTTTCCGAAGGTGAACATACTTACACCCTAATTTATGTAAGGTATCTGTTGTGCTTTATTCAGGTCACCTTAGTACTCTCTCAGATCCCTGGGGTAATTGCAAGTTGAATGTATTTAGAATTTTACTAAAGAGTCTTTCCAAAAATACTTCCTTAAAAAAAAGAAAGTTATGTTAAGTTGAATTAACTTCCTGCTTCTAAATGTGTATATTCAAACCCTATTTTTGAGGACAAGCATAAAAATGATGTAACCTTCATTGAACTTGAATGTTACAGTTCTTGTAGTCTAAAATTCTAAGGAAGAAGTATTAGAAATTGTTTATTGTTGGGTGTAAGTTTGTTGTTTTCCTCCAGAGGGTCTAAATCAGTGGTTTAGACAGGGGCATTTTTTTTATGTTTTATTTTTAAGTAACCTCTAGTTGTTATGGCTGACCCTGTGAGAACGTCTGAGGTATGCCCCAAAGGGAAACTAACTCAGCAGTGTCTCTGAAGGCTGGAGCTGGATATAATGTCTGAAATGAGAACTGAGTATCTGGTTTTAGCTGGAGCTTTGGCTAACTCTTCAGTCCTGGTAATTCTTAAATCGTCATGTCAAGTTCAGGCAGGTGTCCTCTGGACTGTAAGGGCTGTAGTTGGATGCAAGATGACCATTCTTCCAGATGCATTGAACAAAGTGCCCTGGCTCTGACAGCAGGTGGGAGCAGCGAAGGTGCGGGGAGGCAGCCCGAGCGTGATCCCACTGTAACATGTTCCAAGCTGGTATCGCATCTGGATCATGCTTTTGGTGTAGGGGCTGATGGAGCTGGCCTTCATAAATTTGTCTAATACCATTGTTAATCTGTGTATACTTAGACCTCTACAATTTCCTGTGATACAACTTTTAACTGTGCTTGAGGGTGGCAGCTGGGACCACTTCCTTTTTCCTCATGTTGAGTTCTCCATCTGATGCCCTCAATGGGTGCCACCCATTTCCTGCCCGTGGTGATGGATCACTCCTCGGTGACGCTCTCTGTGGCCCATGATTTCACAGAGCTTTCTCATATCCTGCCTTAGCTGTCCCACTCCCAGCCCAATGAGTCTTCATCTGTTTGGTGTCTTCTCACACAAAGGCCTTTCCCCGATTGTCCTTGTTACTTTTGTCGGTGCCTTTTCTGGTTTTGCCACAACTTGTTGGTGAGTTGCCTGACGTCCTGAATTCCCCTCAGTGATTTCAGGATTGCTTACCAGAGTAATAACAGCTAATTGCAGGGCCTGCGGCAGCATATGCATAGCTGTTGGTGCCTTTTCCTTCTCCAGTGTTCATCGCCTTGCATTTACTGGTATTTAATTTAATCTGCAATTATTGTCAGGTCCTTCTGCAACTCTGCTCTTTGACTACACAAAATAATTCTGTGCCAAAAAAGTCATGTAATTTTGGTATCCTTTTCTCCAGATTTTATGTATCATCTAGCTGTGATGTGCTAAGACTTTTCAATGTCTCTGGAATTAGAGACGTGGTAGTTTGGAATGAACAGGGTGAATTTTCACCTTCAGTGTTTTTGACAAAATTTATTTTTAGGTACCTTTGTATGGCTTTAAAAATATTTTTCTGTTTTCAGTAAAAGATACATTTATCCGTGGCAGGATTAGCAGAGAGCGACTGAACAGCATGTGTCCATTAATTCATTCATGTTGCATCATCCTCTTCTATTGCTTATACAGAAATTTTCCTGTTGAATTCTCTTCAGGGCATTACAGCAACTGATTACTCCTTCCCCCCACATCCCTCCTCCCGATCACCTGACTTCACTCGTTAGGGGTTATTTTTTTAGCAAGATGCTGTAATGTGATAGGCACCTTCAGAGTTTTGACAACTTTAAATGGGGTATTGATGGTTTGAACAGTCGTTGGTACCACTGGGAACCTGTGAAGATGTGCCTGGGAAACTGGAGGTAGTGGATGGGATAGAGCAGGGCACAGCTGTTTTCTCCCAGAGGGTTTCTCGTGTTAAAGAAAACCTCGCAGCTCTGCTGTCACTTTATTGAACCTTCTCCAGGGTTGGGAAGCCTGATAATTGAAACCCAGTTGGCTGACATCAATTTCTTAAAGCTTATTTTTTAAGTTACCAGCATGGCCAGTGGAGTACAGTCTCTCAAGAGCATTGCATGCGTGCTTCCTAAATCGTACCCTCTCTTGTCCAAAAATACAGTGATGTCTTGACGCTGTTGCCATGTCAGATCTTGAACAGGAGAAGTTACGGAAAATGTCACAACCCTTTATGCTGCTTAAACGGTGTGTGCTACAAACAGCTGTACTTCGTGACAGCAAGCTGGTCCTTGCCACGTCCCCCTCCTTCCTTCTGTCCTCGACACTTCTGTTTGGCAATGCAGAGCTTCCCTTTACATGCTGTGAAGTGCCCTGAGAGGTTTCTGTGCAGCGTTGCTCCCTGAGAGCAGGTCAGGCCGTGGGGCAGAGAATGATGCACCAGACCTGTGTACCTGTACGGCATGACCAGGAAACCTAAACAACTTTTTTGAGTTCATCTTCCACATGGAAACCAAAGCATTGCTGTAACACAGCCATTCAAGTATCTGGGGTTGTCAGCCAGGAACGCCAGTGCTTATTCTGCAGGTCACAAATTTGAGGTGGTTTCTTGTTAATTCTTAATTATTATAACAATTGGATATTAACTGCTCTTTGTCCTTAACAGTGTAGGCAAGGGTTAAATCAGTGATTTGGGTTTGAAAAGGTCTATGTTGTGCTGAGCTGCGAAATGTCCCTTGTAAAGTTGGAGCGTTTCTTTCACCTCTTCAAAACAAACTCAGTTAGCAAAGGAAAACCTGACGTCAAGTGGGCTTCATCTTTGAAAAGATGTAAATGGCAGAAAAGTCTTCTAAAGATGGAAAATGTCAGAGGTGTGTTTGACATAAATGTCCTCTGAGATTTTAATGTAATGAATATCAAGTGCATCTGGATTGTTGTTATTCCTCCCTTTTCCTTCATCTAGTGCCATAAAATTTTGCACGCTTTTAGTAATTTGGAATATTTTGGGGAGATTACATTCAAAATAAATTTTAAAGGTAGTCTTTAAATCATTGGGGAGAAAGTTCTGCATGAGTCTGTGTGCTCTAGTGCACTTGTTTCTCATCTGTCATTTCTTTTAACTGAGTTCTAGGAAAAAATTACAAAAAAAATAAAAAGCCCCTTTGGAAAAAGTGAACAATAGTTTTGACCAGATGCCATCTCAACTGGATGAAAGGAGAATGGGAATTTAAACACATTCTTCCCCTTTTAGAGTGGTCCAGAGTGAGGAAGCGATGCATGATAGCAGTGGGGAAAAAAGCAACGTTTTCTGTGCTCCTCGAAGTGGAGCCGAGGAGACCATGGAGCCTCTTTTGTCCTGGTCACTCTCTCAGTCCTTTCTGCCATTCCCCTTGGTCACAACCCATCTCTCTCTGCTTGATGGTCCTTCAAAGCCAGTGTTGCTCTTTCTCATCGCCTGTCCTTTTACTGCAGGATCTTTTCGTTTTCATCCCACTTAGGGAGCAACAGAGGAGTGTAGAGGACACAGCAACTAGCTGTATTTTTCATTTTGAGATGCTTTTCTAGCTGATGGAAATGGCAGAGAAAGTTCAGTTTAATTCAGTAATCTTTTTTATGTTTGAAAGCTCAGTTTTGATAATGAGTTGGAGCTTGCTTTTCAGAATTCAGTTTTCTGTACAAATGACATGTTTTCTCAGACATTCATAACCAGGCAAACTGTGGCCTGATTTTCATCAGGATGTCAAAAGAGACTTCCCTAGAAATAAGTGCAATTACCAAGTTTCAGATTCTTCAAAGCACAAAGGTGTGGGAACTTACCCTTCGAACTATCGGATGATTTTCTGACTCTTGACAAACTTGTCTAAGAACTCATTGGAAAGTGTTGAAAAATGAGTTTGCTCTCTGAAACATAGTATTAAAGGAAAATGTCTCACTAACTTCTTCCAAGTCAAACACTGCTGGGATTATCTGGGGAAACGTCAACCCGTCTGCAAAAGCCTTAAGCACCAAAACAAAAAGGGCTGGAAGGTGCAAGGCTCCATCTTTAACTGGAGACATCACTATGAGAGCTGCCTTTTAATGGCTTTGCAGGAAAGGTTTGTTTCCTCAGAATGGTTCAGCTTCATGCTTGGGTCATTTTCTGATGTGCGTTGACCATAAATCCAGATTCAGTGCAGCTGCGCTCAGTAGAAATAAGCTGAGTGGTTTGGTGTCTGTGTAGCAGGACCACATACTGGTTACTGTTCTCAGCTCCCACCGTTTCCCCACAGTGAGCTGAGTTTTGGGATTATTTCTTTTCTTCTTACACCAGACACTTTAGTCTGGCTGACTTGGTGCTTCTCAGCTGGTCTCCACGTTTCTCCAGTGTAAGATTTCTCGCGTGCTGCAGTTCTGCTGTCAAAACCCGAGAGTTAAAAATGGAAAAAAACCCCAACCCTGGGTATGAAGTTTGTTCAGTGCTTACCTTTCCCTCCGTCAAGAATGGCTTGGGGGTTATTTGTGTTAGATTCCTAAAAAAAAGTGCCCTTGTATGACCATATCCTGCATTTGCACTGTGTGGTGGTGATTGTGGTGTAGAGACCCCAAATTCGGAGCCCCCCATAGTCGCTTCCACCGCCGAGGAGAGCTGTGTCTGTGCTGCGTGGAGGTGCCACGTTATTTCCAGCCATCTCGGCTCTCTCTGTGCCATCATGCGGATGAGTACTCTGTCACCTTCCTTTCTCGTACCTGCTTTTGTTCTGTGCTGCGGTTGAGACAAGCTTCCAAACGCTGAGGAAGTTCTTTTTTTGTGTCTACGTTAATACAGATCTATTGAACAACAAAAAAAGAGACTCCGAGCTATAAATAAGATGAAATACTTTGTGGCTGGTGGATGAATTTTGCAGGAAAGCCCATT
>NW_010179560.1:50444-88481 GCF_000695765.1 Mesitornis unicolor
ATGAAGGGCATCCAGTTTGGCACTATATTTTAGTGTGCCTTTTTACGCAAGTAACTTATTTTTGGCTGTGCCCGAGATCTACCGACAACCTCTGTCATGCTGAGTTTATTTAAAGAGTCATCGAAACAGCAAGTAATAGTATGACTTAGAAAAGGTAGGGGGTAATAAAGAACTTCGCATTTAGGGTAGGGCAGATGGTGAATGGCACTTAGTACTTTAAAGGTGGTATTTTATGAACTTTAGAATTTTAATACAGAATCAGAGATTGTTTCTCTTATAAAGACTATTCAAAAGAGATTAAATGTTTCAGAAAATGCTGTATTTCTGAAAATCATTTGGTGTCTTTGGTGAAATGGCTATCAATAGGGACATCTCCACATTTTCTTACACATGCCAGCATTTCTTTGGCAGTTACATCTTCTTTTTGTAAATCCTTTCTTCTTTCCAGGACTGTAATTTATGCTGGTATATTCTGGTCTGGGATGTTGATACACATTTGTGTAGTGGTTTAAGAAACTTCAGTCACACAGTATTCCACAGCAGAGAGGTAACCTCCAGCTAAAGACAGTGCTTCATCACCGAGACTGCGTTGCAGACTCCCATCAGAGTACGTCTTCACTTCCACCGCCACCACTTTTAACTTCTCAGGGTGCAGCCGGTGGCACTGCTTTTATTGAGGTTTATCCCCTCGCTGCAATGATAGCAAAGAAGCTGTTCTCTTGATATGAAATGTGAGAATTCAAATTCTTCTTGAATTCTTTCTGGTCAAGTTATCTTACCCACTGCTTTTAAATTCCTTGTTTGCCGTGAAAGGAGCAAAGACTCTTTATTCTCATGCAGTGTGAAGCTGGTTTTGTTCAACAGCTAGAAAGATGCGAGCGTCCAAGAGAATCTCAAAGCCTCAGATATTACACGTTGACCTTGTCCCTTGTCAGGACTGTTCTGTGTGATGATAGCATTTTATTTTCCTGAGGAGATCAGAAAACTGTTCGCTTTTAGTGGTGTTCCTGATGCTGGATGCCTAAAGAGGGGGTAGAGCCAAGATGATGCTCGTGCTGTGACTGCATTGACAACCGTTTATGTATCTCCTGGAAAAGAATAAACTATTTCCTGCATCTTTTCACACTAGACCTGGCAGACCTTGCAGCTGATGGCTGGGGATGGCCCTGTTCCCATTAGAGCAGTGGCTTTCTGCCATGCATTTGGATTGACTGAGAGTGAGTTTTGTAACAGTCAACTTTCTCAGTTACCTTTCCTGAACCCAATCTCCTTAAAGAGGTTGTTCTTTAAAAAACACAGATGCCAGCTGAGCCATCTGATGGGCAGAGAACGATGATATTGGCAGTAAGTTTAGTATAAATACAGAGGGGTTTACTTTCACCTTATCAAGTACAGGAACAGCTTGTTCCACGATTTAAGGATTTTTTTTAAAAATCATGTAATCTCTAATTTAGCTCAGTCATTAATAAGAATGTTCCAATTGTAAAAATAACTCTGGATAATCTAAAAATATGTTTGAAAATGCTTTTAAATACACTAGCACTTACCATTGCTAAATTGTGACAGCCAGTGTAGCGTTATTGGAAAACGTCTTGTTTTCCACTCTGCATTAATACCCATTCAAAATAGGTGTAATGGCTTCTTAAACTTCTAAGAGGTGGAGTTTATACCCAGAGGTTCAAGTGTTCGGGTACTGTATTGATTCATTCAGGAGCCTGCATGGGTTCAAGCAGGAAAGTGGTGCGCTGTGTTCCATTTGTCTCTCACAATGTTGGTGTCACTTATGCTGCTTCGCTACTCCGTTAAAATGCCAGCTCATGCATTGTTTCTAATGAGTATTTTGTAAGATCTTGTGCAGTGTTTCAGACTGCATTCCTGGGGAAGTACCAGGCTTAATGAGGTTATTGAGTTGTGGAGTTGTTACCTGAGGTAGCTGAGAAGTGAAAGTGAGGAGTATCTGCAGGTTACAGTGGAAACCACATCTGAAGCTGGGCAATTCCCAGATTCTGTTCTGAGCCCATCCATGTGCTCTGCTGGTTCTGAACCGTCTTCAAACTTGCACAAGCAAGCGTCCGTCCTTCAGAAATGTACTGTGAAACACAATATTTGTAGCTGAGTCCTTTTATCTCTTCACAGCAGATAGGCAGAAGAGAGTAAAAATAGTGCTTGGCAGCTCGGCTGTGTTTAGGGACAGAGAGTAAGTCTGTCTTAGTGTTATACTCTTCACAAAAATGGTCTGTTCTCTGTGGCTGTGTTTTTTACTTGCCTCTGTGCAGTTTAATTTTAATAATGCATTGAAGCCCAATGTCTGGGCTTCAAGATAAAGTAGTTCTATATTACCTGTCTTTGTCATTATTCTTAATATGCATCCTGAGGACTTGAGCTGTTTACTGGTCCACAGCTATTTAATAATACCTGTCTTTGGCAAAAGACTTTTCTTCAAACTGTGTTTTACATGAGATAACAGTTGCCAATTCCTGTTTCCCGAGACTGGCTTTGCTATAGTACAGAGAACGCCACAGCGTCAGAAAGACTTGGGTGGAGTTGCTGCAAAGGCTGTAGAAATATCCAAGTTCTGTCAGTCCTGTAGTTGGTAAATAAAATTGTTCATCTCCCCATATTGAAGTTCTCTCTGTATGCTGAAGCACCATTATTTTTAATTTGCTTATTAGAGCAATGCTTTGCTGCTTTTCTCCTCCACTTATTTTTCATGCAGCTTATTTTTCCATGCGTCACAGTGAAAGGAGGAGGTACAAATGACTTGGCAACAGAGCAAGCAAGGATGTTGAAAACAGTAAGAGCAACAAAATGTTTCTTCAGAAACATCTGATTTCTGTCATCTGATGTCCCCATATCTGTTCAGACACTTCCCACATGATTGTGGTGTTACTTCAAATTCTGTTTGGTACAATCGATCAAGATTGTGTTTAAAAAGAAATGAAATGAAAAATCCACTAGTGAAAATAGAAGCACGGGGTCAGTGACAGGGTAAATGGGAGCTCACCTGAAAAGAGAAACCTGCTCTTACTACATTTCAGAGTGTGGGTTTTTCAGGGTAGACTGATACATGGATCTCTTCTGCAGTGGCCTCCCAGTGAAACATAGTAGATACAGAAGTTCTTGTCTATCTGAAAAGGCACTTAGGGTCTATTGGGGAAATTTCACAGTTATTGAGAGACTTGAAATTCTATTTAGAAAAAAATCCAGTGAGGTATGCTGGGTTACTTGGGGGTTTCTGTATGTATGTATGTATCTCAGTGAATTCTGCCCTGGATGTCTAATTTCCTAAGTAGACCTAGTATTGAGTGTAGAAGTACCAAAACGTTGGTAATTCTTCCGCTGGGGTTTTTAAAACAGAGCAGCAAGATTTGAGCACACTTACACCGTCAGTCTTCAGTGTAAAACCTGCCTTAGAAATTTCAGACAAAGATGCCGGCATCCTTCAAAAAGCACAGAGGTCTTCTTTTCTGGGTTTCAGAAGAGCTGTTGATACTTAGAGATGTCATGACATAGCTTCTGCCTGTTGAAGAATTGTGTCTTCAAAACTGTGGATAAATCTTCCCAGTCTTTTTGTTTCTTTTGGTTTCAATGCATGAACTTCATTGCTGCTTAGTTTGTATTTTTTTAAGGATAGTAATACAATGTGGTGGTATTCCATGAAAAAACCCCAGCAATTTAGTAGCTTTTATCAATCGCTGTAGGACAGCATCTGATAGAAGCTGATAATGCCAATGCCTTCTGTGTGCATCTGCCTGGTCAGCTGGAATATTCCAGTTTTGTATCCCTAATACCTGTCCAATCTGTGAATCGGAGAGAGAATGAACCGTGCAGTGAGATTTATACCAAACTCTTGTTCTCTGTGTTTTGGGGTGGGCTAGTGCAGAAGGGAAGAGTTTTATTCTTCGCACAGAGAGTACATTTCCTAGGTTTAATTTATGTTTGTTTCTTTGGTAGGATTTTTCCAGTTAAAGATGTACCTGCAGAGCCCGAAGCTCTTACACACTGGCTATATCAGCGATTCATTGAAAAGGAGGATCTCCTGACACATTTCTATGAAACAGGTGGGATGACACCTAGCAAAGAGAATGGTGCTTTGATAATTTCTTTTCTTAAAAGGGTCTCAAAATGATGTAAGAACGTGTATGCATTCTTCACAGGAATACAGCAGATGTAATTATTAATGCTTCTTGTGTGGCAAAAATGTATGATAAAAAATGATCTAGGAAAGGTAAATTACCCCGGTAACGCTAGAATAGGGTAGTGTTCGGAAGCTGGCTCATTCAAAATGGATCTAAGGAAATCCTCTTTTTTTCTCCAATAACATTCAGTTCAGCTGTGAAACTTGCTGCCATGGGATATCGAGTGGAATAAGTCAGCACGATTCAAAGAGTTAGTGAACATTTACATACATAGTAAAAATATTCAGAGCTTATGTTAAGTTTGGAGGGGATATAAAACCTTTAAAATGAGCAAATTCCTGACTAAAAGGGATTAAATAAGACTCTTATGTGAGGTAGGTTATTTTATCTGCTTAGTGCAGCTATTTAGCATGTTCCTCTGGCACTTGTACTGTTAGAGAAAACTGATCCAAGTAGTCCGCAGGTCTAATCCAAACCCGTAGTCCTCTTGTGTCTCCTGTTAAGCTGAGCAGAGAGATGCTGGGATTGGGAGGATCTGCAAGAATTACTCAGCATAAAGCCTCGGGAGCCTTGACCTGCAGCCCTGTGCTGTCAGTCCTGGCCTCTTCGCTGCGAGGTGCTGGAGGTCATGTTAGTGGCTCAGAGGAGTCCAAATAAACTTAGGGCATTAATAACATTACTGAAGAGATACTGGCAAATGGGATTTAAATTATCAGGTAAATACTTTGAAACTACAGCTGGAGAAGTGCTTCCTCAAGCCTTGGGTTTTTTCCATCCAGTTGATACTCAAGTGTGTCGTCTGCCCTCCAGCAAGTGTGTGTGTGTGTGTTCAGAATACAAACCAGAGGAATTAATCAAAATTTTTAAAAAAGGAAAATCCAGAGAGGAAGAAATAAAGAGTTTTATTTAGACATACAGGAAAGGAAGTTCATCAAATGTAGACTGAGTAGGAAGATTCCAGATGAAATAATACAACTTGTCTCTGGAGAAAAATCATCTCTTCATTAGCGAGTAGCACAGTTGTTGAGGGGGTAAAAATAGTCTCTTGAATCGACCGAGTTTAATATTCTGGAGTGACTATGTCAAACAAAGACACTACTTCTGTTAGCTGATTTATTGCAAAGCTTGCTCTGATTTGGTTTTGAGTGTTTAATTGATCAATGGTAGTGCTTAAAAAGATTGATAGAGTTCTTTAACAACCCAGAGTTGTATTTTGCTTATGAAATACTGCTGTCACTCATCTGTCACTGGTGGCAAAAGTCAGACCCTGCTATATAAATTGCATCAAAGTGCATCTATTGGACTTTATTAGACAAATAAATTCATGAATCTGTTTAAAACTACAAGTGTAGTCAATAGGAGGCAAGGCATTCTTGTTATTGAGACATTATTTCACAAAAGCCATTAAAATAAGTCATACCCAAAAAATCTAACTAGACCAGAATTTCAGAGAATTTAATGAATATAATCAGATTTATTCATTGAAATGCACTTCCAAAATAGAATAATTGGTTATAATTTGCCAATGTAATCAGTATG
The DNA here is from genome assembly GCF_000695765.1 of Mesitornis unicolor. NCBI lineage: Eukaryota > Metazoa > Chordata > Aves > Mesitornithiformes > Mesitornithidae > Mesitornis > Mesitornis unicolor. The sequence goes on from NW_010179560.1 coordinate 56,123, forward strand.
AATTAATAAGACATGTTCTAAATGTAAATACTATGACATAGAACCTTGTTAGGCAGCATAAATTAGCATAATTTAAAGTTACTGCCTTTTATGCCAGTTGAGAACTTGCTTGCATTAAGTGCTGTTACAGTTTTTTGGAAACCCCCTGGAAAAGTCCTGAGGCCTAATGTGACCCTGCTCAAGAACTGGCTTCTTACTGGCATGTTACATTGTCTAAAGTTGGTGTGTTTTTAAAACTAAGGGCTGTTTCAGCATTTTGATTTTCAAAAAAAAATTATTTTTTTTTAATACACACTGCTTAGGAACCTGTCTCAGTTCATAAAGCTGACTTCATAAAACAAAATAAAGCATCTGCCTAAAATTTGAACATGAAACTGTCCCATCCTTTCTTACAGGTGCATTGTCATAGAATCATAGTCTATGGTTTGGGTTGAAAGGGCCAAAAGACCATCCAGTCCAACCCTGCTGCCATGGGCAGCACCTCCCACCAGACCAGGCTGCTCAAAGCCCCATCCAACCTGGCCTTGAACACTTCCAGAGATGGAGCATCCACAACTTCCCTGGGCAACAGAGAAGATTTTACACATTTCATTTATAAAATTAAGACCACTTACAGTTAATATCTGTAGGTATAAGCAACACAAAGACTCCTATTTTAGCAGGTAGTGGAAAGCTTGTATTGGCAAGTTCATGATTTCTCTGAAGTCCTCAGCAGGATAACCTTGAACACTGCAGTAACACAAATGAACTTACATTTATAAATGCAGAACAGAAGCACTTGGAGACTAATTTAAAAAGCTCTATAAACTGGGAGCTTATCAGGTGAAATGAGTAATTGTATACTGAAGTCACTGTGCTTCTCATCCACTCTGATCATAAGCCAACTGGTGTGAGGTAACTAAAAAAGTAAGCAGTATCATCCTCCAGGGCAACAGGAGAGGGTTTTCACCAGTGCTGCGGAAATACTCTTCATTGTACCAAACCTGAAACCTCATCTGGAAATTCTGCCTACAGCTCTGTCATCTCCGTTCAAGAAATACTAACTGAACGGGGAAGATGGACAGATAATAGCTGCTAAGATGATTCAGGGGAAGGAGCTGTCGTTTCTGAGAAGGACAGCTAAAAGTGTTTGGCTTGTCTGAGCTGGGACACTGAAGGATCGTGTTCCCTGCAAGATAGGAGCTGGCATGGGAGAGGAGGAGGGGGGTGAGACGGTTGCTGTCAGTGCCAAGGAGAAAGGGAAGTTACTCAAACCAAAGGTCAGTGCTGGTACAGGAAAACAAATGGGCTACAGAAGAACAAATGCAGCGCAGAGTGGACAAATGGAAACTTAGCAGTGAGAATTACTAAGGAATAAACGGTGCGGCACATCCACCCGTGTGTGAAAATACCTATTGGCAAGAGGAGGATGGGACTCATCAAGTTGGAGTTCTTTGGGTGGTTTGATTTTTAATTTAAGCATTCATACAGGAAGAAAAGCTTTGTCTTAAATGCTTGATTGCAATTCCTCCAGTGATTGCAAATGTGAAGCACAGGGACAAGTTGCTGATGGTATCTAATTGCCCAAATTGTGTGGTTTCTGAGATTCAGAACTGACACTGCCGTATCTTCACTCTTTGAATTGTTCACCTCTTGTTCTTCTGTGAGCAGTTGTGACTCCATACTGCTGCAGCAAGTACGTCATCTTCTCTGGTGTATTGAGGATTTTTATGTGCACTGTGCAGGATTAACAACAGCAAAGTGGTTCCTATCATCTGGACTTTTAGCATCTCAGTAAAATGTAATGCAAATTATTTAATATGCTGATGTAAATATATGGAAACAATTTAGTTATGATCATGAAGCTCTGGTGTATTTGGACACACATAATTCAGTCTGGTAAGTCAGCAAGTGTCAAAATAGGGAAAATGAGTTTTTTTTAATCATGTCAGCTGCATCCCTTGTAAGTTGTTCTCATCTAAACAGACATTTCAAAAAAGTCTTTCTGCAAAACTGAACAGCACATTACAATGCTTCCTCGGTCTGCCTGACTGGCCAATGAATGTTCAAACAACGTATGGAAACTGTTGTTTTTTAAAAAAAGTGCCTGCATATGTGCATATATATATTCAAGGGGAACCTTGAGACTGTATGTGTATTGCTTCTTCACAGTATACAAGATCACTGCCAAACAGCTGTAAAGTTTCATATGGAGTCCGTTCAATTTGGTCATATGGACGTTCACATAACTTCAAAAATAACACAGATAACCGAGTTGACAGCCGGATCCCCCTGCAGATGTTGAAGATGGCTGCTTTTAAGGAGTGCTTTGAAGTTTATTCTTAAACTTCAAGTTTACATCCAAGTGAAATGAAAATTGTTCTTAATAATAAAGAAAACGGTTTTTTTTATTTTCTTGACAATAACTGATAATGGTGGGGAATCTTTTGTAAGTTGAACAGCATAATATAGAAGTAACCATTGTTTGTGGGCACCATTGCTGGGACAAACAGCGATGGTAAAGCACCGTGCATTAAGGTTACCATTCCTGTTGCATTGCAGAAGCATTAAACGTGTTTTCTGTTTTCTTTTAGGAGCTTTTCCTCCACTGCAGGGTCAAACAAAAGCTGTTTCTCGGGAGATGACCCTCAGCAACCTGTGGCTAGTCGGCATACAATCACTTGCGTTTTTGTCAGGCGGTATGTGGTACTGCATCTTTCAGTATTTTTATCATTGCCTATTTTAAAAGTGGAATGGGACCTGAGGACACAGTGGGAATCCAGGCTCTTGCAAATGAATATCATGTTGTATGTGCAAATGTGAATATTCAAGAGTAAAGGAAAATACTGGACGGACTCTTACCTCTCTTTGGGGAAATTTTAAACTCTGCTAAAAGTGAAGATCAGTAACATAGTGACCTGACGATGTATTATTTTAAGAATTGTCTGTATTTTTAAAAATGCATATCCTCACCCACACTTAAGCAAATTCAGCATTTGGACAAAAGGTGCAATCGTACAACCACCGTAGAAGAATGTCTGTGACAAGAAAGCTCTGTCACCACAAGTATTTCTTGGCATTGTAGTTAGAACTCCAAAAATCCAGCAACTTGTCTCTTCAGTAGTCTGTGCAGCATTGGTGTGGTAGAGTTTCCTCATTTGCACAAACGTGTACTTCATTGCAATTCATTGTGCTGGAGTCAAAGATACTCGACGGAGCTGGTGGCGGTATCTTCGCGGCCACGCAGTCAGCAGTTGTTGTGCTAGACACATTGATCTAAACCCAAGACCCAAACACGATCCAGCGTCAGGTGTGTTTTGTGAGGAATCGGTCCTCAAAAAAGCATCGCAGCATCTTGGTGTCATTAAAAGCTGTCCACGTGTGATGAATCAGCCCATCCCTGCTGTGGTCGTACCATCAGCTCTCCAAATTCTGTGTGCCACCAGTATCTCGTATTATGAGGAAACTTGGAAAATATAAAGTCACTAGTTTTATTTTCCAGTTTTTGTTCAGAAGGCATCTCAGTGATCATTATCAGTTTTCAAAATGCACTTTCAAAGGTGAAAATACAGTGAAGGAAAGACATGAAAGTTAGGGAATAGGAGAAAGCTTTATTTGTCACACATTGGAAGCAATTGTAGCTGTTTCTGAAGGTCTGCTGGTGCTGCTGGTGATTTTTAGCCACCTTTGTATTTTGTATACTGCAGTCCAACCAAGGTGACCTTTGAGTGGTTCATAGAGGCCTTTTCTCTCCCCACTAGTTGCAACAGCACTAAATATATTTGTGGGAGAGTTTAAATAATTCAATGCCAACCATCTTAATGTTTTGTTAAGGAGTATTAGAAGAAAAACTAGTTTCTTAAAAAGAAAAAAATAGGTGTAATTGCTATCATAAATCTACAGGAAGATACTACTGCAAAAAAAAAAAGAAGTATGGTAAATACTCTGAATAACTACATAGAGAGCAGTATTAATTAGCTCACCACTGTGCTAAAATCTTACTGGAAGAAGGATGAGTTGAATTTAAAGGGAAACTGGAACAGAGGACACTTTCAGCTGTGTAACGTAGGATACTTTTGGAAGGAGGTCTTACTTCTGGCAGGTCTTGCTGGCGTTGTGTTTATGTGATTATACACAGATTTGAGAGAGCTGTTCCTAAAATAAAACTAATCTCTCTAAATACAAGCAGGATAGCCAGAACTTCAGATACTGGCACACTGCCTTTTACAGAGTAATTTTACTGAGAACAAAATAAGCCCTCGGTAGTTCTGGCTCTGAGTGAGCAATATCGATACCCCCCCCATCTCTCTCCCCCTTCTCCTACGTGAATTGCAGCGAGTGGCGTGCAGAATACTAAATCCAGCCAGCGTTTCCTTTGCGGAGGGGAGCTAAGAGCATACCAAAATCTGAGGCAATGCCAGTTTCCCTGGCTTAATGGAAAAATACCTAGTCAAATAGGCCACCCCTATATCCCCCAAAAGCAGTAGTTTTATCCTAAGGTAGCTCAGTGGGATGGTTGTGAAATAACACCCCATGGTAAGTTCCCCTGAACTACAAGTCCCCTCATTGACTGAAAAGAACCACTGCAGCTGGGAGGCAAAAGGCTGGGCTTGCCTATGGCTTCACGTTTTAGCTAAGATCCTGTTCCTAAATCCCATCTCTCTACCCCCAGTCACACACCTGAACTCTGGTGTCACGTCAAATCCATTTTAAGAGAGGTGTGCCCTGAAAGGGAGGCAGTCTTGGGAGTATTTTGTTTTTTCCTGTTGCTCTTGCTGAAGTACAGCTGATGGAATGAATGTATTTAATCTGCCATTTCACAGGAGAGTGCTGGGGCAGCCCAGCACCGTGACCATGTGAGTGGTTGCATCTGCTGCACATGGGCGTAAACGGACTCGCAAAACCACCAGATGCAGATGGGAAGCTGCTCGTTTCTGTCCTCCCCCAGGTGGTTTGATCAGAACCACAGAGGTGCCCATAGTACAGCTGGTTTTATTTTGAGCCAGGACAGACTGGAGTGATATCAAAAGGGAAGTTTATATAAGCAGATTGCACAGCAGTAACTCGCACCATGAGGTTGTTCTTTATGGACCTTGTGAGCTCCGTGTCAGAGCATACTGTTTTTTCTAATGCAGTATTTTTTTTCAGTGGATCGCAGTCGATAGTGAGTGTTCACATGCTGCCTAAAGAAATTAGTGATGCGCAATAACGTTTCAGATAATCATTTGAGTTATCTGGTCCTGTTCATTTTCAGTTTGTTCCTCCATAGTTCTTACTATTGCTGGACATTTGTTTTCAAGCACTGATTGTTGTTTTGGTAGGGTGAGTAAAAATAGTATTAGGTCTTAGGCTTCTTTCCTGTCTGCACTTGAAAATGTGAAGGGAGCCTGAAGTTGTGTCTCCTTACGGCTGAGCTGCTGCAGATGACAGTGGAATGAAACTGTTGAGAAGAAACTCCTGAAGTACCCTCCCAGTGTGAACTTGGATGCTGCTTCATGAAAGAGAATAAATTGGATAAAAGAAGTTTTTCTGTTATGGGGAAAAACATGAAAAGTATGCCATATATAGAAAATTCTGCGCTAAAAATACCATGCTGGTCAAGACTGTTTGGAGCTTAGCAGGGTGGTCTGTCAAACCTAAATTCCTGTCGGTTGCAGTTGGGTTCTACCTTCTGGCAGGTGGCGGTACAGCAGTACCGTTGCAGTGGGCATATGGCCGCGCCATCCACGGGCTTGCTCGTCTGAAGAGCTCAAACTGCATTTGATAGAAAATGATGTTAACGAACCATACAGTTGATCACAAAATGGTTAATTAATATAACTATGAATTGATATTAGGAGAAATGTAATGAAAGAATGCATAAAGTGATACAGAATGAAAAAATTACCAAAAAAGGCTAACTGAAAGGCTGTTGCACGCAGAAGTGAGAACACTGCAATTTAAGCGTATTGCGAATAAAGCTGGTTCGCTGCTGGGGTTGCACACAAAACATCCCTACATTTCGGTGTTTACTTGTTCATAAACAAGTTGTTACCATTGAAAGGACGTTAAGTCCTCATGGTTTAGCATTGCTGTTCTTCAGACCCCATGAGATGCAGAGCGTCTGCCCGTGCACACCGAGCGGTGTTTTGTCGGTGCCCTTTGGTGAGCGTGCCATCCATCCAGGTTCTCGTGGAGCCTGCGTGCAGATCTGTTCAGCTTTTCAACAACCACGGCTCTTGCAGGAGGGATTTCTTTTTTCTTCTTTTTTTTTTTTCTTTTTTTTCTAAGTTGCTCTCACCAGATTTTAGAAAGCGAGATTTCAATTGCCCGTGCTCACTGGAAAATTAAAAGCTTCCTTCTCCCTCCTCCACCCCCTGCATCAAAACTAAGATGCATCTTATTGCAGTAAGAATACAATGATCACTGTGGTACTGTTCATTATTCACTTGTTTTGCAAATGATGTAACTTTTTTTCCTCTCTTGACACTGCCATAAAGTGCTGTTAACTTTTTTCACCTGTTTGTACGAGATAATACAGATACCGATCACTGTGTGTGACAGGATTCAACTGCTCCACTTTGCCTTGACATAAAATTTTGGGACCAAAGGTACTTAAAACTGGGATTTCTGAATCATGAGACTGGGGTTGGGTGCGTTCTCTGAGGAGTCAGCTGGAGATTTTGTGGTGATGTGATACGATCACACAAAATAATTATCCATCTGGGGTACTGTATTGTTTGGAAATAATGGAGCCATATGAAATAAAGGATTATTTTGCAAAATTACATATTTGATAGTTTTTACACTTTTTGTTTTAAAAGAACAATTGGAAGAGCAAAATTGAAAGTGCACTCTGGTTTAAAATGTCATCCATTGTGAACACTTCTGAGCAGCTTTATTTTTTTCTGTAAAAACTGTAGGCTACCTGACTGTGATACACAAGAAGTCTCGAAAAGGATCCTATGCATTTTAAAGTTCAACATTTTCTTTTACCATTGGATAATGGAGTAATTATACACTGAGCAACTGTCCTAGTAAAGTGAGTTAGTTCCTTAAAATTACTCTACAATGGTGTTCATTTTGTATGACAAAAATTAGTTTTCTTGATACCAGTTATTTTCACCTCCGATTTTCTCCTTCCCTCCTGTGTTACCTGCATTTTTGTTTTGTATGATAAAATGGATGCAGAAGCCTGTAGTGACTCTCAATGATTTTGCAAAGGGCTGGTCGTGTTGGGAATTCTTTTATTGAGTTTATTTCATTGGATTTTTTTATACAATCTTTCCAGCAGCCAAGATGTCTTTCAGAAATACAGACAGATACCAGCAGCAGCATTTCTCTACAGAGATTATTAGGTGTCTTTTCCCGTTATTTTTTTTTGTGGCAAAAATAAAGTTGATTCTTTTTCAAGATTATTTCTTGTGCTTCTAATCCGTACTAGATGAGATTATTTTCTTTGGTTGTATTTATTGTGCTTATATCCAGTAGGTACACAGTCTCTGTTGCGCTTACCCTAAACACCACAAATAGCAAAATAAGGCTTTGGTTGGCTCTACAGCTGCAGTGCCAGATTGTGGGAGATAATGTGCTTGTTAGAGCTCTCCTCAGGAAGGACACAGAGCCCAGTGTTTCTTGGCCAGGAGTGGTAAGGGGAGGAGTGGAGCAGTGGGGAGGAGGGGGAAAGCAGCTTCTGCAGCCCTGGCTCTCTCCAGCCCTCGCAGGGAACTGTGCTGGTGCTTAAGCCACAGTTTCTCCATGGGTCAGTGCGTAGCGATGATTCCCCTTGAAGTCTCTGAGAGTTGAGAGCGCACCAAGAGCAGAACCTGGGCCCACATCAGCTCTGGATTGCCACCGTCCTAGAAAAATGTGAATCCAACCTCTTTGTGAGCAAGGCTGTAGTTGTTTTGTAGATACATCTATTTTTTAACAGAGAGGTGTTTTTAAACAACTTGAGCTAGGCAAAGCAATATCGAGTGGAGCAGCGCTGTTCGTTCTGCGGGCCTGGCATCCCTCGCTGACGATAGCTCCGTGTCACCGTGCGTGGTAACTACTGGTGCGTAATACTGCAATATCTAACAGAGGAAAAAGAAACTCCTTGGAGCATAGGAAGACATCTCGCACAATTTCCAAAACAGCGCCGTGGTTGTAGTTACATCTACCTCTTTGTTTCCCTGCTGGGTTCTGTCTTGTCTTTCTGTGTGGTATTTTGCTGTGAGGGGTGGGGACAATGGGGGAGAGGGAGGGAGAAAGTGGGAGGGAAAACTTGAAATCTGAATACAAGACACTGGTGGGGGATCCAGTGCTTACCAGCTGTGTTGTCATATTGAAAAAGCCATTGTTTTTAATTCCTGCCTAGTATGAAATGTTTGTTTTAAAAAACCCTTCCTGCTGGAAAGAAAAATGTATTTTTAAAAAGGAAAAAAAAAATCCCTCTCTTGGCTATGAGAATGTCAGCTGTATGAGTTGTGACCATATCATGACATGCTGATCAGATATAAATAAATTTTTATCTCTCAGGACTCTATCTTGTATTTTTACTCTTTTGGTAACTCTCACAGGTTTTCTGAAAGGATGCTCTGCATTTTTTAAGATCACTAATTTCAGCTGAGGCAGCAAATAAAAAAGGTACGTGAATGTTGTTTGTGCACACTCTGGTTTACAAGGAAACATTTCTTGTTCATTTAAAAACAAATCACTCTGTGAAATGTCCAGAAAGCCTCGCTGCGGGTTTGCCCGGGGCACAAGGCAGATGCTGCAGTTAGGTTCCAGTTCCAGGGGTTCTCTTCCTCTCCCTCTCTCTGCCCCTGAGAGCTGCTGGGAGCTTTGAATATGCCATGAATAGCATGCTTAGCCCACGGGACACACAGAGAGAGGACAGAACTGTTCAGCTGATGGTAAATGGGCGGCTGCTTCTAAAAGAAATTGCAGAGTAATGGGCAGAGCTGCAGGAATGGGGCTCACAGTGGGCCAGGAGCCCAAAGTGTGGGCAAAAACAGGTGTCCAAGATGGTCACACACACCATGTGCTGTAGATTTGTTTTTGGTTTTTTTGCTTTGACATCACAGCATCTCCTGCAAAAAAAAGGCTTTCTTGCTAGTATCTGTATAGATGGAATCTGTAGGTTCTCTGTGGAGTAAGTACGTGGTCCTTTAAGCAGTTGGTTGTCCTTTCGAATGTCAGTCTGGTTTTGTACTGGATTAGCCAGTTGGTTCGATTGAGAGTTCTCCACTTGCAGAAGTGATACATCAGGAACTTCAGCTAGTGTTAGTATCGAATGTAGCTGAATAAAGGTGCTTGTCTTTTTACTTAAAAACCAAAAAACAACACCCAACCTGTAGAATTTGTTGAAATTACACTATTGCACAAGTACTAAAGGCTGACGAGAATGGACGGGTTCATCCATGAGCATTAAAGATTGCAAGGAGCTCATGGGATTGCGATGCACAAATTTTTTTGGAAAACCGGGCAAGCAGGTGTTGTGACAGTGATAAATTGGATCAAACTCCAGGTCCAGGCAAAGAGTAAATAAGGTAACCTCAGCAAAGCCACTCAGTGTGGCCCTGGGAGAAAGCAGCAATGGCTTTGCTAAACAAAGCTCCAATGCTGAACTGGCTGAGATGGCAAATGTGGCTGATGATTGTGTGACTGAATATAGCTGAGGCTTTGTAATCTCACTTGAGAATTAGGAGGAGAAAAACAATAAAAGGTCAATTTATATTAAATTGCTTTTGAAAAGAAAATTTTCCATTTGCAGTTAATTGATATAATTCTCTGCAGACCTGTTCAACAATATACAATATTTTCAGAAACTATCTGAAATAAAATACAGGGTTTTTTATTCTACCCATCTGCTGTTTATGAGAACAAGTCACTGAGTAGCCCAAATCACTTAGTAAAGAGTGTCTGACAGTAAGCATCATAACAGAGGCAAAAGGAAGGTTATTTAGCCACAGGTAGATGATAAATCTATCAGGAAGAGAAATTGTCCCAAATACAGTGACAGTGTAAAGAATAAAGAGACTCTGGCAACTGATGGCTGCATATGAGTTTCCATTGTAAATAAATACATGTATATAAATAAAAGAGCAGAAACGCAGCCCTCGTAGACAGGAGCTGTCCCTCTGCACCTGCATCTTGAAGTGCACAAGATTGTTATGCATCCTTCTGAAAAGGAAAGAAAACTCCCTCCACTGGACAAGACAGTGATTTTCCTGCAGTGCAAATGGCAAACTTAATACCTGTAGAACAGAACTGGTAGTTTGGGGTTTTTTTGCCACTGCTTTGACTAAATACTTCTTTGCAGCTGGTAAAAGTAGTGGAGCGTTTTATGTGCAGTGCTCTGCTCTGTTACCCCACAGCCAATGACTTCTGAGGCCTGCATTTGACAAGCACAATTTTAAAATATTATTTTAATAGATCAGTAGAGTGTTACAACCAAGTTCTGCTAACTGCCCACAAGCCTGCAGTAATATTTGCTGAAACAATGTCAGTTCACTAGTGCTGGATTAATTAATGGCAAATAAATTTTCTCCCACTTCTGTTTATTCCAGTATCGAGTATTGATTTCCTTGTCTCTTTAAGTTGCAGCTGATGGGTTTTGTTACTCCAGCCATTGCCCTGTGGTAATACTAATAGGGTGTGGTATGTGTTTTATATGTGCGCTATAATTGCTATCTAACATTAGAGCAGTAGTGTGTTTTGTAGACAGCTAAGTATTTGCTAAGCAGACAGCAGAGCATGTACAGGACAGACTCCAAAGGTTGGCTGTAACACCTGTGACTGTGTGCCCGTTCCGCAGCTCTCTCAGATGTGCTGAGTGAAGGTTCGAGATCAACGTTGGTTTTTTGCATTAGTTATTGAATAAACCATCCCTCCAGACACACAGAATGAAGCTGTACCAGCCCAACCCCTGAATGACCCCAGACAGAGCCAATGGAAGCTATAAAAGTAATATGGGAAAACTTTTAGTGGAAGATTAAAGTCCAGGCTGCTTAGTTTAGCCAAGGCCAAGTAAAATCCAGTTCTGTTTTGTGCAAGTACTCAGCAAGTCTTGCCAGGTGTGGACTTGAGTCTGGAGGAAGAGCTTTAAGAGGCAGCAGATCAGTGCAGAATGTAGCCTAGCTCAGGATGAGGAGTGGGGGGATGGCCCCAGCTCAGGTATGTGTGCAGTTCTCCATCCCTCAAGTCTTCAAATCAAAACTGCTGTCTTAAATATTTTATTATGGAGCTGAAACAGAAGTAGGTACTGTTTAGCCTAATTACAGTGGGAGGTTGTGACCTACATTATGCAGGTAACTAGACCAGATAATTTTCCTGATGGATTTTGGGCCGACAGTCAATGAAACGTATCATTTTCTTAGTAGCTGGATGGCCAGTTCTTTTTTTAGGCTTTTAACTTCTCAACACAATGTTTCTGTTTTGTGCTCCAGGCTTACAGAGACCCTGATTCAACAAATACAATACTGATTTTTCAGTCTACTCAATAATTTTCGTATTTGGACTAACTATTAGAATGCCTTCCTTTATCATGTAAACACAGGAACTGCATAGAGAATCAGGCCCCAGATACCTCCGAGCCATTCTCCTCACACTCAGAGCAGCCAGGACAAGTGCCTCAGAGAGAATTGTAAGGATCCCTGGAGTAGACAAGCATCAAAGAACCTTGCTATATATAGGAATATTCTTTCTAACCTTTCCATTAGAAGCTGGCTTATGTCCTGGCCAACTGAAATTTATATCTATTTTGTTTTTAGTTTGCTGCCTCAGGGTGGGTTTTGTTCTGTCCTGATGCATTTTTGAGCTTGGGGAGTTTAATGAGTCACGCAGGCCACTTAGCAACTCTTTCAGAAATCCACTTTGTTTCAGAAAAAGATTCATTCATTATAAGCATTTTGGTTTTGCATTGATTGTTCCTTCCCTCTTGTGTTATGAGAGGTCTAAACAACAAAAAAATCCTTGATGGAGCTTTTTCTCTGCCTTACCTGGATTTATATACCTCTGTCACTCTACCACGACTGAGGATTTGTCTCAACTATTTAAATTTCTGTTCTCATTCTGGCAGATCCATCACCTGCATAGTTAAGTTCCTTCTGCTTTCATTAGAACATTCAAAGAATTGATTGTCCTATCAGGATAATTTATTTAAATACTTAATTAAAGACATCTTGATGGTGAGAGGATTAGATTTATTAATGGATTTACCATTAGTGATTTCCCGACTCCAGTGAAACATGTATAAATCAAACAGTAAATACGTTAGCAGCTACAGCAAAAAATCTACTGCCAATAGTTCCTAATTCCCTGTACAAAAATACACACATAATTTTATTGCATAGTGAAGAAGACTTAACAAGGTAAAGCTGTTCCACAAAGTCAAGTGAGCAGACAGGGAATTTACTTCCTTCATCCTAGTCTGTCTGTCTCTAACATACAAACCAAAAAACATTCAAATGAGGTGAAGTTTAATAAGCTTCTGCTGGTATCTCCCTGAAATATTTGGGACTCAAGCAGTTTGTTTATAGAAACCAACGTTCTGTTACCCTGAATCAGAGTCCCTGGCTGAGAGCTTTTTGGGGAACAGCTCTGTCTCCCTAAAGGATCTATGAAATGTTGGCCTCTGATACTGATTTGTGGCCATTTAGTTTATTATATGAAAATAAATCCAAAATCTTCAGTCAAGCCAAAAGGTAAGGATGTAGAAAACCTACTATGTAAAACCCTCCTGGCTTTTTATTTTCTGGTTTGCACATATCTCTTTAGCACTTTGTTGTGTAAGGAGATGTTAATATATGCTGGGTATGGTAATGCAGGCAGCACAGCAAACCTGAGTGTATTAAGGGTACATATCACAAGGTCAGAAGTGCCAATTGCACTAATTAGTGCAATCCTGACTAAGAACAGTTACATGACTTTATTTTTAATGAGCACAAGGATTATGGGAATTTAGAGAGAACAATAATCTATTTTTATCTTGTAATTTGTAAGCTCAGAAGATGAGTCAGGAATAAGCTGCACAGTAAGAAAGGCCAGAGCTGCAGCTAAATGAACAAAACAGCAGGAACAAAACGTTCCTTGCTTCGCACCACTGCATGGAAGTCTCCAGGTTATGGCAATAAACCTTTACTTGATATCAAAAGTATATATTACGATGACAAGGTAATGTACAAGTGTGGCACCCCTCTAAGAAATTTAGTATGACTTACTTTTTTTTTTTAATACTTTACTGTTTGCAAGTCAGGAGGGAAAGAAAATAACATTTCGCTAACAGTTAACTATACTTAGTTCTTCTAATTGCTGCTGCATCTGCTATTGAAGGTTAAGAAGGCTAAAGCTGTTAGAAGAAAAACAATAAAAAAGGAGCTATAGAAAACTGCAGCTTTTCAACTGATCGGTCTTCCTCTATGTCATCATCTGGCGTAGTGTTTTAACTTCATCAGGGATTCTTTAAAGACAGTTGATGGTTGTGAGGAATAAGAGATGCCCAATCTGTAGGCTGGTCAATGACGTTGTCATTACGAGCTATGGCACTCGATCAGAGAATGCCCAAGGCAGCACCACACGCAGCTTCATGGACTGCAGGCTGGAAGCAAACCAGAACAAGCTCAAGCAATAAGGCTCCTGTGCCTAAACCTGACAACTGAATGTGTTGTGTTACAACTGAGAATCCATTTCTGGCTCTTTGTAAGATGTTCTATCGTGCTTGAGGTTGCATTGATTTTTAATTATGATTCCTATAAAATTAATTAAAAATTAATTATCACATCATTTTAAAGCATTGTGGTTTTGCGAAGGTACTAAATGTTGTCAATCCAAAATGCTTTATTTAACATCCGCATCTTTCAGAATCAGGATGCAAGATAGTACATAGACTCTTCCTAGAAAGACTGTGGTATTTCAATTGGAAAATAAAACCCAACACTCAACATTTCTTTGAACTGGGAGCCTGTGTTCTTACATCACTGCTGTCAATATACGCCTCGAACACAAAGTTGGGTGTCGGTGTCTCCAGACCTGTTACTGTGGTGATAACTGTTACTTTAGTTAAATTAATGAGCAAGCAATAAGGTGCATACAGGAGGAGTCTTGGGTATGTGTTTCCATAAGGAGTAGGAGTTGACCTACAAGCTTCTTATGCAAAATATACATTCTCTGTAAGGAAAGGCTCTGCGCTAAGATTTTCTTACTCTCTTTCCTGTCTTGTGCACTCACTAATAATGAAACATTGAATCAAACATTGAAGATGGTATCTTCTTTTTGCCAGGAAGATATTTGCATTTCTGAAAAGCTGAAGGCAGACAAAATTGAATCAGTGGAAAAGTCAAAACTTTCTACATATTGAGAGATAGGGAAAGGGACTCATAGCTTTTAAAGGTTCATTAAATCTCATTCAGAAAAGAACAGGGAGAGAAAGTTGGCTTGCTCCTTCCACCTGGGGTCTCTGCAAATGCATCCTAGCCTGGAAAAATAGACACTAGGTTTAGTGGGTAGGCCATCTACAGTTTGTCAGCTTAATACCTGACCTTGAATGTCTTCAGGAATGAGCTCAGAAAAGTCAAGTGTGACTCTTTATCCTTCCATATAAACCTTTATAAAACTTTTCACTTTTCACACTTAATTTGCTTTTATCTCAACCTGACCAAAATTAACATGTGTTTTTAGGATGACTGGATCTTGTGAGGGCACCACCTCCTTGATTGACTCTAAAACCTGGAGCACTCTTTTCGGTGCCTGTATTCCAGTACATTCTTCCAGGGGGTTGAAAAGATAATGACCCTCACTGTGCTATGTGAGCTGATTGAATCATTTTCAATACAAGCATTGGTGTAGACAAGGTATTTCTGGTAATTAATTTTTGTTGGGAAAGTAGGGTGAAACCTAGTATCCTACAGGGTTTTATAATAACAGTTGATAATTTAGTCTTTTTTAGATACTACTTTTTCAGATAAGACATAGACCAGGATCTTTCCTATATCAGAATGCATCTTTAATGTCAGCAGAAGTTAAACTCGCTGATTTGAATTGTGCTGCTCTTTGCTCAGTCAAGCAAATCCCCACAGTACTAAAAACTTGGTGATTTAACATCTGAACTGCTGTTTCATGCCCAGGATCCTGTTTTAGGTTGAAAACAAGAAGCTTAAGAGCACATGGAGAAACTAAAGTTTATGAAGGATAAAATAGTGGTTTCAGCTGTGCACAAGGCTGTGGGCTGCTTGCTGGATATTGTTTGTTCTTTGTACTCCCAACAAAGAGTTGCCACAAACATAATTGCACAGGCCAGCCTGTAGGAGACTCCTGACTTTTAACAAACGCCATGGTTCCTTTCAGATGATAATTGTCTCTGCTATGCACTTCCCAAATGTAAAATCCTTCCAGAAGTTATCTGCTGAAGCAGAAATTATCTGCTGCTGCTATTTCTATCTAATTTTCATTTGAAAGTTGGAGAAAAAAGAACAGTTCATAGCTGCCAGGTGCACCTGGATTGCTGAATACCGGCCTACCTGAATAGAGCAGAATGACAGTATTGCCTCCCCTGCTCTGGTCCTGCAGGGGCTCTGCTACCTCAGTCCTTCAGGACACAGAGTATCTTCCAACTGCATCATCAGCAGAAGCTTCCAGTACTGAAATGCTAGAGTCCTTCATCTCCTCCAAAAGAACAGGTATAAATAAGAGGATTATAAAATCTGTGCTGAGATTTTGGACTGGATGTATTCATTATTTTTAAAGATCTTTCAAACTGATTGTTGTCATTATTATTTTTTTGGTGATGTAGCTGGTTACTAATAATGTTACTTTTAACCTCTGTGCTAGATACAAAGTATTTGCTAAACTGACTATCAACCAGATTCAGCAGGGAGGCCTGGGCTTTTGTGGCATTGGCTTAGCATTTGTACCGCTAGCTGTCTTAGCCCAAATAGGAATTTCTCAGACCGAAAGCTGTGAGATCTTGAGCTTGCACTCAAGCAGTGACTGAGCAATTTTACAGTAAAAGATTCAGCTAAATAGCCAATGAGAAGCTGCTCTCTTATTAGCTTTATTTTCCTCTAAGACACAGCTTCCACTGTACCTTGTAAGTCTCCAAGTGCAGGACTTGTATTGTTGTAAGCATTACCTCCTTACTTGGGCTGGTGCCGCTGTGCAGCTCTGCACGTAGACCAATTTCTCCCTTTTCTCTCCTACATCTATTACTGCCAAAGTAACACCCCGAGTTAAGAGTTATTATAATGGTAAAATAGCCTGCTCTGACAAATTGTATCAAGCTTTGAAAACAGATTTGCATAACTAGAGATGAGTTTGTTCTTACTTTTAGGGAGAATGAGAACAATGGCTGAAGAAAACCAGGTCAGCTGCTCCTTGGGCCCATTCTGCTGGGGGAGTGTGTTTGTATCTCTGACGCAGTGTGTTCACAGGAGCATTGATCCCTGTAAGCGTATGCCGCTCATCCGTGTTGACTAATGCACTCTAATAGATACAGTGGATGAAGCATCGTTATGTAATTGTGCTTGTGTTGCAGACATTGAACCTCCCATGACATAACAGATCCTGTATTAAAGGCAGAAGCAGCTTCATCCTGATTATTATTGCTAATGTGAACAGACCTAAACATGAGCAGATGCACTGCTGATACATGCAATGCTATGCCACTATGCCATTAGTAATTTTCAATTAAAAACCCCGTATCTTGTTTAATTGGTATATTGGAAAAAAACCAGGTCCTTGGGTTCTGAAGTTTTTGTAGTTTAACATCTGTGATGTTATAAAGTCAGTATTAGATAATTGTAAATGTACATTAAGCAACATGTTTTGTCCTTGACTACTCAGACCTCAATTATTCAACCCTTCCGGTTATCATAAAAGGGGTCAGGTCCTCTGATGTCTACTAATTAAAATTAAAAATTAAAATGTTCCTGATTTATCTGAAACCTCAAAACATACTTAGTATACCAGCAGAGAGAAAGAGATTAAAAATGTGGGAGTGGGGAAGGGGAAAGGGATGGAAAATGAAGGGCCCAATTCATCAGAATGTTACTGATTTTGACACTGAACCCTTGGAGGCCATTTCAATATTTTAAACACATGAACACATTTAACACATGAAGCCTCACGATCAGTCCACTGGACTGGCACTGGAAGAGATTTGGAAGCCATGCTCCTCTGGCCTACCAGGTGATTTTGCCTCCCTGTGCTTTTGTGTTCTGCCCAAAATACTGATAAAAACCTTATGCCACCCAAACCAAAACTGCTTTCTGCCGGCACAAGAGGCTGAATCAGCTTGTGGAGGGATCAAACAAACACCAGACTCTGTGGTTCTGTCTGAAGCAAAACTACGGAGGCTGGGTAATAGATCAGTGCTTCCCGTTGGATGTGACCAATACGTCTTTTACCTCAGAAACACAGGACTAAAGATGCCACTTCAAGTGAGGTCTGATCTGACCTCAGATCTGGTCCTGCACCTTGCAGTGTCTCTTCTAGGGTTTCTCTTCCCTTGGTGCATGTCCCATGCAGCCATAAATGGAGCCCTCAGATCTTCTAGACACTGATACCTTGTGTTCACTCAATATTACAAGTTATCTTACGTCGATTATCACCGCAGTGTACCAGTACCAGTGTTGCGATATTGATCTGGGTATGTTCTGAATGCCTGTGGGAATACCTTAATCAAGAGAAATGGAGAGGATTTTTTATTTCAATGTGATATTTTTTTAATTTCTATCTTCTGGAGTGCTATCTGGTGTTCTCTAGGGAGAACAGATTTGTCCTTAGGGATGTGGAGGAATTTTGCAAACCCACATCTGTTTAGAAAGATGCTGCTTGTCTGTTCAGAACATCCTCAGGCATGCCTTCTATACATTCAATACATATTAGAGCATACTGCTATTTTTCACAACTAGTTGAATCAGAGGCAGCTAAAGCAGCAATCTTCATTTGAATTTTTCATTTAAAAAATGAAATCTTTCATGGAGCTGACTAAGCTGTCTATGTGAGCCAGCAGGCAGCACAGGGGCTGTGCAGAGTTCAGTGATCTGTACCACTGAGAAGCACAGAGCAAACAGTCACGCTGTCCCCGAAGTCACTGAATTAAAGCTGGCAGTTTAGTGCAGTTCAGGCCAGCACATTTTAAGCAGAAGAATTCAGAGCCAACTTTTGTTAATTAGGAGTCACATAATAACTATATGGTATGTTTTTCCATTAAAGACATTAGGAAAGGCCTACTGGGAAAAGAAATGTACTTTACTAGACTGAACAATAAAAGATACTTTCTCTTTCTACAGTTTTGCCTGAGTCATATCTGTGCAGTTGCAATGATCTATAGAAAGTTAAGAATCCACTTTTAGATTCTTTGACAGAATATATAGCAGCAAAGCAAGCATGAAGCTTCCAGGAAGCACGCTGCAGGGCATATCTAAGCTGAACTTGTAAAGAAGTGATTGAAAGGCAATTTCTAATAGACACATTAATGTAGGTGAAATAAGAAATTATAGTGGTTTGTACCCCCAAAAGTTCATGACAAAAAGTCTTAACATCCATTTAAATTGTACCCTTGCTCCTGTGTTTCTGAGGGAAGTCATTGGTCACATCCAACTGGACATAGTAACCTATCACTTAATCTCTGTAAACAACATTTGTACTTTGACTGACATTAATTGAGATAACAGCTTTACCACTACGGCACTTTCACAGTGACACTACTCCCTTTTGGCCTACGTAAAGCTGTGGCCTTTCTGGGTCTCCCTGTTAGCTTAGGTAAAAGCATACTCCGAAAAAAACCTGAACTTACCTATGACCTTCCTGTCAGTGCTAACATTGTAAGGACAAATGCACTATGCTATAATTCTCCTAAAGAGTGAGATGTATTAAAATAACTATTTGGACTGTCTGCAGTTAGCCAGGCCAAAGAACAGGCTGCTGCTTGTACTTTTACGTCACATTTTTCATCAGCTTGTGGCTTAGTGGAAAACTGATCTTAAGACTGAAAAACTAGACTTAGTTGTAACAAAGGACAGCTCTAAAATTAAGCTCAATACTTTATATTTCCAGGCATTAGGAATGTAGTTTATCCATATATGACATTTTTCATTATGAAATGTATAGACAAAATTCTCTTCTCCATCGGCTCCATTGTATTAGCAATTAGCAATAAAATATGCTATAGGAATGTTGGATTATCCCCAAACCCAAAGGTTTTAAAATCTAGAATAATTGTATTAAGATATGAAATTATTAAATGCTTATCTAGGACACGAAAAAGGATTCAGCCCTGTTATGATAACATAAGGAAATTATCTTTAAAGTGTGAAAACGCTTTTAGAATATTGTATTACATTTTATTGCCATAAAACAGAAGGTTATCTGGGAGCCTTCATGTTGCATTTGCATCCCACACATTAAGGATGGGAGAAACATTCCCAGTTTCCTCAGAAGATATCATTTTTGAGGTCAATCCATCTGTTGTTACCCTGCCCCATAGCTTTCAGGCCTATTAGCCATACTCAGCTGCATTTAAATCATGTAGAAGTCTCAAATATGATCCTAAGAGGGGTTTTTTACTGACAAATTGATAGCTGCATGGAGGCCAGGCTCCCCAGCTTAATGACCCCCATGAGAAAAAAGCAGGCAGAATACAGGCGTTTTACATAACCCGCTCAGCTGGCCAGTCTGTGGGTGGCTGCACAGTAACCGCAGCGTGCGCTGTCTATGCCCAGTGGGCATTCCAGGGGAACATGCAGCAGAGCTGCTGTTATGGGGTGGGAAGCACAGCTCATGAGACAAAGAACTCAAATCTGTAGGATTTGCTCTGTTGCTCATAGAACAGCTCGAGAGGATTTATCTCCTGCATTTCTTTGAGGAATAATTCTTGGCTTGTGCAATAACTTACTACAGGATAAATGTATGAGGATATTAATCATGAAAGCATCTTGCTCTTCTGTGCTGCAACCCATCAAAAGATCAAAATCTTGATCACCACCTGTCGCCTGTGAAGTTGGTAGCAGTACTCACTTCATTCCCAAGGAACAGAAGTGACACACAGCCACTGTGCCTGATGTGCCTGTGGCCACACAGGAAAGTTTTCGGTAAAAACAAGCCTCACCATTTTTGACTTGTAATGTTTTTCTTAGCTATGTACACAGAATGCATCATCAGTTTGGTTTGGGCATTGTTAGTGGAAAAAGAGCCAGAAAGAAAATAAAACGTTTTCCTGTTTCCTGATGGAAACAGCCTTAGATGTCCTATGAGCTGAGCAAGGTGTTGGACCACATGATCTCCAAAAATCCCAGCTGCAGCTGTGGGACTTTAGGGCTCTTGTACCCACAGAGGCTGTCAAGTCCAAAGTTGCTACCCTGCCTAGACGGCAGTGTATATGCGTAGGCATTGTGTAGGGGCTTGTCTACTGCTCAGAGATTCCTTGTAACATCAAAACTTGGGGTAGCGGGGTGAAATGAGGACAGGATGACAATGTTCATAGCAAAATACCTCACAGTAATAGTTGTCATCTCCATTACTGTCAAATTAATTCTGAATTGCTGCTCATCTTACGCTGTTTAGCTCGAGGGAAGTGAAATGGTGGCTTTGCTTCCTTAGCAGAAATGAGAGTAGTTCAGCCCTCTGAGGAGCCTTGCAGAGTGGCAAAGGAAACGTCAAATATCATTTGGTCAAAGGGTATTTTTAAAGTCCTCTAAGGAACAGTCCTTGCTCTATACACTTTATCTTCACTACATATATAGAACTGAGAAACAGAAGGAGCTTTTTATTTAGGAAGTATGAGCTTTCAGACAAAGCTGGGGCTGCGCTTGGACTGAGACTTAAGTTGAGGCTGCGATTGGACTGAGACTTAAGTTTTACAGACCAAGTCTGTGCCTTCAAACAGCTACACTTCAATCTGAGAGACGAAATGAGCAGTAGATGGGACAAGAGACTGAAATTTAGTATTAGCAGGCTCAATTTCTGGATCGAAAATTAACTCATCATGTGATGCTTGACAAGTCCATGGCACTATCACCACTGCTTCTCTAACCCAGCACGGTGAGAATCTCGGTGCAGCAGGCCTTCTAGCCCAAACTATCTCAATATTTAAACTCTTAGACAAAATCTAGGCATGTGTTTAGGCATTCTGCTAAATGAGACTGCATTTGAATGAATGTTAAGTATTTAATTACATGAAAGAACATCTAGATGTCTAGCTAGAATTAAAATCCCCAAACAGGTCTGTTTCTACCTTTGTAGTGTACATATTATGTCTAGAGAAAGGAAAATATGAGCATATGCTGAAGAGAAAACAAGGGAAACTGATCCCTTATGGATGGACCTTAATCAGTTTTTCCCTGGATGCCTCTCTGTCAAGCTGCTGGTTCATGTAAGCTTTTATTTATTTTCCTCATTCAAAGATCTACGTGAGCTCTTATTGGATCCTCCAGCTTACCACACTGAAAATTGGTGGAAACATATTAAAGGACAAAATGGGAATGTGTATCACAAATCCTGTTTCTAAGAGCCATTAAGAGGTCTTGGGAGAGAAGCTAATGGTGCCAAATGAGTTTAATGTGATGTGCTTGTCTAGAAAGCACTGTGAAGTGCTTTCATAGCACTGGTTGCTACTGGACCTGTATGTTAATACCAGAACTATCTTAGATGTATGAAGTGTGAGATAATGATTAGACCTTATTGTCTACAGTGCTACTGGGTGCACTGCACTGACAGAATTAAATGTTTGAGAGTCATATACTTGGGGTGATTACACAATGCCTGGATTATTGTCTGGAGTCAAGCAACTGCTACTGTTGCTTAAGGCTTCACAGATTAATGGTCGTCCTCCATTGTGCAAAGTGACCTTAAAACTGCAGTCAAAAAGGAACTTAGAAATTATGATGACAGTCTGCACTAATTACTCTGGGTGCAAGTAGGTACAAGTAGTTTGCTACATATGCATTCTACATGCCTGGCTAAAAACAAAGCAAGACTCTCAGCAGGAGCTGGTGAGAAAACAGCTAATGGAAGCCCAGGTGCAGCCAGTAGGGTCACCTCAAGGATACAGCAACCCCTGTGATTCCTGGCAGGGAGTTTAGTGACTTCACGGAGTTTGCCCTCTCCCTTGCTTTCTTCTCTGGGCTCATAACGGTGGCTGTGTGGCTCCCTGTGGCCAGAGGGAGAATCGTGTTTTCTGTGGTGTGCAAGTCTGGCAACGATTTTATTTGTGGGGAGCTTAACTTTCAGCTGTTAAATGCTTCAGTCTATTCCATCTAAAGCTTTGGAGCATGACTAATTAATATAATAATCACCTCTAGCAGAGAACATATTAACTGCCTGAACTCTCAGGACTGCGAAGATCAGAGACAACAAATTGGAAGATGCTGAGAAATGGAATTAGCATATTCTCATGATGGCAGCCAGTAAGGGTCTTCATGCACTCATGTGTGGTAAGGGATGAGCTCTGTGTCCCGGGGACCAAGGCAAAGCTGCTGTCTTCTCTGGGATTACGCCATGTGGATACTTCCCTGAGGACAAAAGGGAACGAGCTCTGGAGCATTCTGCAGCCCTGTATTTATTCAAAGTAATATTCTGTGAATCAAATGATCTAATTAACTAAACATGCATTTGACCTCAAAGATGTTATGTTATTTTTAGCTAACACTGCAAACCTACATCAGGGCTGCTTCTTTTTCTCACTGAAATTCTGCATCTATATTCTACAAAATGCTCTTATATTTCGGATTTAAATCATCAGTAACCTGTGTGGCTGCTCATCAGTTTTGATCCTGAGAGCCTGTTATGTCTTTTCATTCTTTTTAAAGATGAGATAAGCTCCTAACACAAAGCTAAACAGAAGTAATCAGGTTCTTTAGACAAGTTGTAATAAACAATAGAAGTGTAAGTAAAGTTTCTTCTCTATTATGTCACTAACAATATATTGCCCTACTGTGTAACATCACTGCAACATTTTGTCCCATTCACAGTTTCCAGGAGGATGATAGCAATCTGGAATTAAAAAAAAGATGATCAAAGGCTGCACAGATGGTTCTATAACAGCTCATAGGTAGCTGTGGTATTTGAGGAGTATTTTGGAGGTGACAAGACAGCAAGGGCAAAGAAGGATTACCGCCAGCATTTAAAGAGACTCTGCCAGGACACAGAATAATCCTGATGAATGAAATGCTTCAGAATCTTTTCCAACACTGAGATTTCTTAAATGGGAATAAATTCCCTAAAAGACAGAGACATCTTTCTCTTTTTCTTTCTTTCTTTTTTTTTTTTCCACCAAGACAATTTAAAACTGTGCTCTACAGTAGCTTTTAGAAAATGTGACCCTGGGAATAGAAATCTCTTCGGTCTCTTGAACAAGCTATTCGCTGTGTGTTCCTGTGAAGAATTACAGAATTACCTTCTGTTGTAACATGGTATGTGTAGCATCTTGTGGGAAAGACCTTGGGTTGTAATAAGTCATAACCAGATTTCCTATCAAGTTGACTTTTGACAGAGTGCCTGTCATATTTCACTGCAAAGTGCAGAAGGAGCTTACTATGGAAGCTGTTTGACACAGCAGGTAGATTCTTCAGGATCCTTTAAGAAAAGCCTTGATAGGCACCATGACGCCAAACCCATGAAGTAGTGACTGTTCATACGCAGGAGTGCTCCTGCATCCAGGCACAGTCAGCCAGCCTGGGACTGTGAGATGTAAGCGTGTCTAGCAGCTGAGAACAGTGCTCAAGGCATCATTACATGCACAGCAGAGGTTCAGGAGCCTGCAGCTACCCAGAGTCCTCTGGGAAGAGTGTTACACAACCACAACCTGAGCCTGCAGATTGCACCTCTTTGCTACACTACCACATATAAAATCTCAGCTATGCAGCTCTCACATTATCTGCTGTAATGCATGTCAACAGCAGGAGGAGGGAGTCTATGTACCACCTGGACATGCTAAACAGCCAGACTATCACAAATTATTGGATGTATGATTAGTCATGAGGGATCAAGTGTGGTTTCAGTCTTGGATGTGTGAAAAAAATGAAGTTTGTACAACTTCAACATGAGAACCTAGGGCCTGATTAACAGCAGTCAGAGATATTCTCTTGGACCTTGACATATCCAAGACTATGCCCTTTCCCATGAACCCAGCAGGCTGACAGTGTGACTGTCACATTGAAGGACAGGAGGTTTCTGAACACAAAAGCATCCTTAAAGAACAAAAGGGTTATTGTTGCTCTACCTACAGAAGCCTCCCATCCAGCAGAGGATCTTCAGGCAATTGGACCTTTCAGCAGCCTGAGCTTGTCACTTCCCAGAAGACAGCTAGGCAGCCAGCATCTTTTACACAGAAGATGTTTCACCACTTAGAGGCTTTCATGATGTGCCTTGGGGTATTTCAAGTAGGTGCATCATTCTACCAACTTCCATCTGTCTTGGGAGGGGATGAAGGAGTTCCTCCCCAGAAACAATCTCTGAACTCTGAGACAGCATGAAGAAGAGGGAGGAAAACACTACTGAGCTGCTTCTTATGTTTCCCTGTCATCTTTAGCAGTGGGTTTTGCATGTGATAGGACAAGCAGACATGATGTCCAATGACAGGACAAGGGATAATGGGTGCAAATTGGAGCATAGAAGGTTCCATGTGAACATAAGGAAAAACTTTTTCACTGTGAGGGTGACGGAGCACTGGGACAGGCTGCCCAGAGAGGTTGTGGAGTCTCCTTCTCTGGAGACATTCAAAACCCGCCTGGATGCGTTCCTGTGTGACCTACTCTAGTTGATCCTGCTCTGGCAGGGGGGTTGGACTGGATGATCTTTCGAGGTCCCTTCCAACTCCTAACATTCTGTGATTCTCAGATAATGCTCTCAAACCTGAAACAATGAATGACAAGGACTGACGTTGGTTTAGGATGCTGTCTTAAAAGCTCATCCTCACTCCAAACTTCATATAGTCACTCATGATGCATTTAGCCTCTTTAGACAGTTCTGCTCTTTTTAAAGGTGGCCTTGCTCTGTTTGAGGGTCCACTCCATGCACAGATAATTGAAGTACAGCCATCTGCCAAACGTAGTGAATGTGTACCTATTACACATTTTACTTAAGCACTCTGAGCTGCCTCTAATTTCTGACGGTATATTCCAGTCTTTCCAAGAAAGCCTGACAATAGATGTTTTTATTTAGATATAAAACTACTCTGTGCTGCAGTGACTTTTTTCCCCCCTGTGGTCTGTCACAGGGCTAAGGGCAAATAATCCTACTGAACAGATAATCCCCCAGAAAGTGGTACCAGCCCTGAGTATGTATCTTCCATGCAGCAGGTTCTCCCTCTGGTCCCAGATAGTTCCAGGTAGCTTTTGACATTTTCTATTGTTGGATTTGCTGAGCGCCAAGATAACTCTTCTCTGAACATGACAGGAACCGCTTCATTGACCTGGAAAACTACGACCTGTTTCTTCTCTTCCACTTGGATGCTTAACCTTGAACTTCTGATGCCTGCCACCAGCAGGTAAGTCTCTCTGTTTGGCAAGTTGTGGTGGGTAGCATGCGTCATAGTGCTATGATCTTAGTGCTGAGCCTGCGTGATGCCTATGGCTATATAGAAACTACAGAAGTTCTCCCATCTATGATCATAGGCGTCCTTAGCTTGCTCACTGAAGAATGACAGCATTCTGAGCCTGATTTCCCAGTCCTTGCCTCACACCTCTTCCCTGCAGTGAGCTCAATGTATGTCTAGGCAACACATCAGTGTGGGCTCTGAGAGGATGAATCAGACTGTTGCTACAGGTTGGCATTCAGGATAATGGGTAAAGCACAGAAAAGTAAACTACACTGTATCAAAGCAACCTACATTAAATGGCTGTGTTGATTTTAAGAAACAGCCTGACTGACTCCAACTGAAGGCAACCAAATTTTTGGTTGCACAAGAAATATATATACTCTTGTTTTGAAGTGCTCCCTCTCAAGATATTTCTATATGAATGAAATGTGAAGAATAGGACAAGTTTTCATGACTGTATTGGCTGTATCAGTCCTGCAATAGCTGGCTGTCTGTTTCCTCCAATTAACCTGAATGTATCGTGTCTGTCTTTTCCATAATGAGTTCTTCTTAGAACTTGGTGTTCCCTAGGCAAGGGCCTCCTATAGTAATAAGGATTAAAAATCGTGAGGAAAAAAACGTAAGATTGCCACCTTGCTCTTTAAAGACTTATGTCTAACCACTGTATTTGGTGATTGTTTCAAATGAGGACAGCTGAAAATATTTAAATGTATTTGAGCATGAAAGCAAAATTTGTTAAATAGTATCTGTCAGGTGCCAAATGTTATCTAAAATAGATGGGCCCTGCCTTACCTAAAGGATATGCTAAGGCAGTGATTTTTTTAGTTATATTCAGATGTGTTATTTTCACTGATGATAGTGGACCTCCTCTATAAGCCTCACTGCCCACTACTTGCTTGCTCATGAAGTTTAAGCCAGAAAGAAACCTGCTGTCATCTGGTCTGACTTCCTGACTAGAAAATTTCACCCTGCTATTATGGATAGAACTTAATAACCCATATATGGTTAAAGTTTATCTTTCAAAAAGAAGCAGTCCTGATTTGTAAACATAAGTCAGAGAATCTCTGCTCACCTTAGTTGTCTGCTCCTAAGGTTACTTGCTCTCTCAGGTAAAAGTCTGTGCCTTTTCCTCTTAATTTGTCTGAATTCATCTTCTGAAAATCAGTTCATGTAATGCCTTTCTCCATTAGTCTAAAGAGCTTGTAAGTACCAGGCGTTCTCTCCACATGAAAGCACTTATTTGGTATAATCACCTCACTGTAATATAAGTAGGGCTAGATTTCAGTTTGGGTTCAGAATAATACATGACAGATTAAAAAAACATGTAGTTCAGTAAGCAGTGGAGCTAATGCAGTTTGTTTTCCTGTGGATTTGTATCTCATAGATTCTCTGGTATCTCAAGAGCACGCATTGGTCAAAGGTTTTCCCAGCAGTGAGCCCATTATTACTATTAATATTATTAACATTATTCTTCTTCTTTATCATCATCATCCATGTGGATTCTCTGGTCTAATAATATAGTTGAGCACTTTAGGATGTTTCTTCCCTCTCTGCTGAGTTATTTTCTTGGAACCTGTAGGAGGGGAAGGGATATAGAGACTGATTGAAACATATAGGTGATATGATCAGTTAAATATATAGGTGATATGATCAGTTCCATTTCCATAGGGAACTAGACAATAAATCAGTTCTATAAAAATAAAACACTGGCTTTTAAACCTTTGCAGTGGAAAATGCCACTCTAGATGGTTGCATTTGAACCCTCTTGTTTTTAAAATCTTTTTTTGGTGTCGTCACTGGGAAACCCACATACCAGGATCCCCCACTAAGGCAATAGGTGTTACCATTGCCTCAAAATTCAGATGTTTCCTGTTGAAAATCAGGCAGCCAGTTTCTTGTAATTTGAGCTTAGGAACACCAGGGAGTTCTGTACCATATGGTACAAGAATACAAGACAAAGAAAGCCCTTTGTCTTCTGCCAAAAATTTCTGTCTCCCCATCCCCTGCTCCAACCACATGGCCTTTTTTCCTTAACAGTCAATTACATCAGATAGAACTGATATTCTTGGCACAGGAGCGTATTCATCTCCTCAAAGCAAAGGACTGTTATGAGGTTTCTGCATGTTGTTTCTACATAGGGCTACAGTATGTCATGTACTTGCACTGTCAAGAGTCCCAGCAGTGACAGGTGCCACCTGTTAAAACACTGCTACAACTGTTTATGGATCCTGCTTCATGGAAAATACTGTCTCTGACCCATCTATCTAATGCACTTGTAACCTTTAACATTACAAAATCTGAATGTGAATTACAGGCAGTGCCCAAGTAAGACCAGGCATCGTAATATGAAATCAGGACAGTATGCAAACTGATTGCTTTGCTATCCACTACCAAAAAATACCTGAAGCAGGTATTATACTTGTAGTAGATAAGTAAAGTTGTCTCCATTTGCTTCTGAATAAGCAAAAACTAGGACTGTTGAGGACTAAACTCTGCCTTTGTCTGAACAGAACAGGAATAGGGGTGGCACTGTGTCTCTGCTGGCGGTCAGTTTTAGAAATCTGAGTGGGTGCATGCTTCAGGCAAAGGAAGTGTGCTGTGAATGAGACTGGAGAGGGCTTGGCTGACCTCCAAGCTGAGTTATCAAGACATTGCAGAAGCTGCCATGTCATTAAGGAGTGCCCCAAAGTATCCTGAAGCCTTCCAGGCATGGTGGCTTGTAAGGCAGGATATATTTGGCAGCAACTGCATGCTCTTTCACTGCCTTACTACATTCTGAGAGTACAGAAAGGTACTGGATTCAGAGTAAGCCTGAACTGCATGACATTTTGCAGGTGCATTATTCTTATGGAAAGCATGGGTCTATAGTCATGGGCGTTAGAGAAATGATGAGTGGTATGGTAGCAAAAATATCTGTTATAATAATGGTGCATGTACCATCTGGTGATGGCTGTACTTGAAAACATTTCCCCCAGTATATTTTAAGGGACTATAAGTAAAAATAGATTAACGGAAAAACATTTAAGACTGACTGTTCCACAATAAGAAATCCTAAAATTGTTGCTTTTTAAAAAAATTAGGCAGCTCAAGTCAGCGAAATATTTACTTATTATATCACTTAAAGCATTTTTTGTCAAATATTTTGAGAGGTATTAACTATAAACTTTAATCTGTAAGGTAAGCATACAACTTCCCTCTAAAAAGAGGAGAAATTGAGCCACAGATACTAAATTTGTCTACTTTCCAAAGAATGAGTTAGTAAGCAAGGCCAAACAAAAATCACAGATTGAGTAATTATATACTTTCAAAATGTTAACCCAGGTACTGCACTTAAATATACCTTTACAAATATGAGGAATGGATAAAGCAAACCTGCAGTTAGTGGAATTCATATGCTTCCCTCTCTGAACACAAAACACTGTCTCTTCTACTCTCCTCAGTCTCCTCCTCATTAATTCCCATTTGTTTTTTCAGTACTTCATGTGGAAACTTAACGTGATGCTGAATTTGTTTCATGGACGTTTATGCTTTCCTCATTTTAACAGTCTGTATTCCAAAAACATAAATGTACAGATGCTACAACAGACTCCCTTATTGAAGCCTGCCTGCTGCATGCATTGCTTTTGGAGGCTAACTTGGCTTTGAATCCTAACATTACAAAAACCAAAAAGTAGCATGGTCTAAAGCACTATAACCAATACTTCTAAATTTTGTTCCTTTGCTGTCCTGTCCACAGATGCGTTGTGCAGTATTTCTCCAATAAACACGTTCTTTGTTTCCCTCCCAAACCAGTAGAGACAGAAAAATAAGGAAATTTTACCCTTTGGTACTTTTAAAACAGTGCTTCTGACTAATATCCCAGCATTTTTAGTGTTTTTGTTAACCCTATGTATGAATTTTGACATTAAAGTCAGCAACAAGAAAAGGAGAAAAAAATATCATGTCATCTGTGTACAGTAATCCTGGGTAAATGTAAAATTTCTGTGCATGGACCAAATGAAAGAAGGTGAGAAAAAAAAACCCCAATGTGCATAAAGACATATAGGAACAAATGCAACTGAATATTAAAAAACCCCAAAATATTTATGTGGTGAAAAGGAACTAAAATAAAACACTCATGTCTCAGTCACTCCAATATTTATAATTTCTCTTGTTGTCATTTAAAAGCATTCTTAAGATCTCTCACCTTGCTAATATTACAGACTCAATTTCTCCTTTTTTGCTGGAAGACTCTGGCACATTTCTGAGATCCTGGAATATGATTTGACATGTCTTTCACATCTTTGAAGAGAAAAGACAAGATTTTTCTCAGATATTTTTTCTCATTGTTTTCATAAAGTGCATTTGTTTTTCATTATTCATCCGCTTTCTGTGTTTTAGTATTTTTCCTATTGAGCTTCTTTTCTTTTTCCGAACCTGTACTTGCATGCAATTTTCTCTGACTGGCTTACAAAAAACCACAAAACTGCAGAAACATAGTTTAATTTGCTGTGGTACTTTGCAATACTTTTTCGCTATTAATCTGTATAATTATACTGGGTTGAACTCCCACAGTAATGTGTTAGTCGGTTATTTTTACTTATTTCCATGCACAAAAAAAAGAAAGTAGCTAAGAAGAAATATAAAATTACCTACCATATTATTTATCATTAGCATTTAATATTTAGTCAGATAATTAGGCCCTGGAATAAGGGAAAAGGTACTCCTTACAGCACAAAATACAGATGTCAAAAAATTGAAAAACTTTGGTGGAAAACTACACATTAATTTGTGTGTGTGTGTTAAGTTTTGGGAAATTATTAGTGAAATTTGATGTAAAAAAAAAAAGCAGAATAAAATAGTAGAAGCAATAAATATAAATAGATTACTGAAAACTATTTGGTAGCTTTCAAAGACCTGAAGTCAGCACATGTATTTTCAAGTCTAGAAATCTAAGAGCTGCTACTGATCAGAGTTCAAAATACAATACCTGACAAAAGGGGCAAACTTTATCTATATTTTTGGAATCATTGGACTCTGGGTTCTCTTATGAGAAAGAAATAAAACGGAGTGCTTACTTAAAATTTTAATGACCACTTTAAGAAATGCATTTTTCTCAAAAGTACCCAGGTTTTTAAAAATAAGTATAATCAGAAGGAAAATGACTGTGCTACTGTTTTTTGGAGCATGACATTTTGACATTTCTTTGATTCAAACCAACACATCTACAGAAACTTTCAAGACAGTTCCTAGGCAAAATGCAGTATTGAAACCTGCTCTATTTCTTTTGGAATATAAATAGAAGGACTCCCATTGACAACAGTGGGAATGCACGATGACCTTTTGCTAATTTGACAGCACGGAAGTTTGAAACAGAAATGTTTTAAACCAGAAACGAAGCTTGCAGCCTAAATAATACATACTGTACTCTCTGACATTTTTATTGCATAATGCCATCATTTATTTACTATGCTAATAGTGTATGTGAGGATTTTCTTTTAAGGTAGTTAAAGTCTGTCATAAAAATGAACATTTAGAACACCCTGTTACTCAAGAACAACAAAACTAAAATATCTTTATACTCTATAATTCATTAGCTCATTTTTTCCTGTAATGAACAGACATTATCTACAGAGAGCTAGCTATAGGATTGTTATAATGGATAACAGGAACTTCTGTGCCTCTTGATGAAAGTAAAGGCTTAGATTTTTCTGAAGACTAATGTAAGAATATTTCATAAATATTCAGTAATAGCATTCCCCTTTTTCAAAGCCTGAAACAAAATGGGGAAATGATTGATGAGACCATGTGGAGATACAATATGAGAAATTACTCTGTCCTATTGCTGAATTTCTAGGTCAACAAATACAACCGCTCCCTTCTGCACCTGATTTAGGCATTATTCTAGCACGTTACAACTCCTTACTGGAGAATGAGGAGTTCTTGTTTCAGTCATAGCCATTACCACATGGAGAGAGATTAAATTGAATCCAGAACAGCACTCCGGTATCACTCCAGAATTATTCTAGAAAATGCACTACATGCTTCTTAAAATCCCTGTAATGTTACTTAGTATAATGTGGTGTTATTTAGTGTCATTTAATGTAACCATAATGACTGCTTCAACTTTTGGATATGGACCCATATATTCCTGTTTTCCAATCTACATTTTATGCCATTGTTTATCTGGTTTATTTTCAAAAGCTCTTCATGTATGTTATGACAGGTGTTCACATATGGTGTAACAGTAAAGTTGCCATCACTTTTGGAGTTTTAAATTAATCATTTCTTGAAGAATAACGAGGAATTTTCCTCATTGGTTTTAAAGGACAATTTTTTCCAGAACAAATGTCTATTATTTTAAATAACTTGAGGGTTTTTTCAACATTTCTCAATATTAAGAAACTCTGTTAAACATCTTCCAATTTTCTATCAGTATCTGTTCAATGGACATAAGCATTTCAGAAAAAGGGATCAATTATTGGTTTTTTTCCTCGAAAAAAATAAGAAGATATGATGGTTTATCCACCCTCGGCGTGTGCCGACCGCCTCCTTTTTGAACGGCGCTGACACGGGGGCGACAAGGGGAAGGACAGGGACAGCCCTAACGCAAAAGCGGGGCTAGGTCTGCCCCCGTTATAGTAAAGAGGGGAACCCTAGGAGTTCGCTTCCTGGTAATTTCAGAGCTTTTTGAAAATTTCTGCTCTCAGAATACCTGAAAAAAGGAAACCAGGAGCCGCCGGGCAGGCGGAACCCCGAGAGGCCGTCTCAGTGCCTCACCCGGTCTGCGGGGAAGGAAGGACACGCGCTGCCCGCCTCGCTCTTGGAAAATCGGCCGGGGAAGGGGCTGCCCACCTCCGGAACGGCTCCTTCCGCTGCGCCCTGCCCACCAGGGAGGCGACCCCG
>NW_010179561.1:0-16595 GCF_000695765.1 Mesitornis unicolor
GAGGGTCCCACGGGCTGATCGCCTTTCGCCGTTCGGCCCGGCCCAGGCGAGGTCCTCGGCGTGAGGGAGTAGACGTGAACGGCCGTCCGCTGCTACCTCTGCACTCCCTTCCCTCGCAAGCGGCGGCAGCTGTTGGGGTGCGCTATGGGTGCAGCTAGGCGCTCCACGCTGGAGCTGGCACCAGGTTCTGCCCAAGACCAAAGCTCGCACGAACACCAGGGCGGCCTGGAGCTTTCCGAGGTGTTGTGATCTCTTTAAACGCTGTCAAACGATCTGTCAAACGCAGCTTGCAGTCTCCTCGCAGCTCTGTTACTCCTCTGAACTTCAGCAGCTTAAGCACCAAGCACTGCCTAAGCAAGACCCTGAGCTTGTTCATGCAGCAGGTGTAACGAGACCTGCAGGTCCAGTGTGCTGCACACACCTTGTACCCTCTGGTGCAGTGGGAACCATCTCCTACTCTACAGTTTCCAGCACTCTGGCTGTGAATCATTATTACACCGAGAATGAAAAGGCAGAATGCTAGTGGATTAATTATAGCTTTTTTCAAAACCGTTTTTGGGGTAGGGAAAATTTTGCTGGAAATTACTCACAGCAGCTTTTTCCCTCTTATTTTTCTCCTTCCAGTGCAGCAAACCCCATGGAGTTATTGGTCTGACTGCCCTCTTCTGCAGTACAGGCATTTTCATATCCCACATTACCATTATTCTTCCTGATGTACTTGTTCCAGTATTAAAGCTACAGTAATAACAAATAACTTAATTTGTATTAGTGAGCAGAAGCACACAACCTGCGGTGTGCTCAGTATTTGTCATACATTCAACATCGAACACAATGATTGCTTTGTATCTTATGGAACAAAAATACACTGAGAAGCCGCAAAGAAGAATTTCCCATAGTGCGCTGACAGACCAGCTGCTGACAGAAAATTGATGCAAGACATAATCTTTTAAACAGGGTTTTTATCTTATCTTCAGGCACTTTAAATATGCCCATTCTCACAGCATTAAGATACCACATATTTCAGGACGTAACCCTGACAGTGTCACTAAGGATAAAACCAATTAGTCTCTCATAAATTCTTGGAGATAAGTTCACTGCAATATTTATTTCCAGTTCTTCCTTTTGGAAGTAATTGTGTCACATAAAGAGTTGAACTCTCTTTTTTATTTATGCACTGGGTAATCTAATGGAAATGCCACTTTCTGCGCATCATTTACTGAAAAGAATTTGCCTTGTACAAATTTGTTACATAGAAAAAAAAATTGCAGCCAGTGAAATTACTGTTTAGCAGCTGTACCTTATCACACTGCTACTGGTCAATGCCAGCAGTGTAGGGATGTGTGTGTTTTGTGTCAACGGGTGTTGGTTTATGCACTAGCCAATCTCTCAGTATGCTGCACAGACCACAAAAGATGGAACAAAAGTGTTATGCAGTCCTGAAAGCCAGTTCCTGGAGTTCACTACTGGTCATTCAGCTTCAAGATCCAACTCAAAGAGGACAAATTTCCTCCTTCATGTTGTTTATTACATTTTCCTTTTTCTGTCTCTAAAAATGGACCTACATGCCCTGAGCTCCACAGAGACCCAAGTACCCTGCAAAAGTCTTTGTGTTAGGGGTGAGGCCCCAGAAAAGCACACAGTGCTAGTGCTTGGTTGCTGTGCAAGAAGCTGGTGTGGGTGATGCCATGAGAAGCTAGCAGATGTCCTGATGTGCTGGTAGCACCTGGTTAGTACCAGCATGGTGCTGTCACGGCAGGCAGGAAAGGATGTATGTGTGATGGGGAAAAGGAACAAGAGGGGTGATCAGCCCAGAAGGGGGAACAACTGATTTTTACAGCACCACGGTGCAGCCACCAGCCTTCCTGCGGTGAGAAGCTAAGGTGGAAAAAGCCCCACTCTGCAGGTGTCCATCAGGAAGCCTGGCACTCTCAGTATCCCACTGCGCTCCCCAGAGACACATCTGGTCTGTCCAGCACTGGAATACTTCCAGCAAAGTGATGTTATCAGCTATCTGTCTCAAGGTAGAGAAAGATCCCATCGTATCTGATAACCTACCAGAACTGAAAACAATGACAGTAAGCCTACTGTTTGGGCATGCTGTCATTTAAATTTTGGAGAAAACCTTATTTGCTCCATTTTTTTCACCAGTGATAACTGTTTTACTTGGCAGTAAATTTTGAACCAGTATTAGTCATTGATGTGTGAACAGTGCTGCCACTGGGAGGGACAGTGATGCAGGCTGATAATGGACATTCAAAGGCGCAGGCTGCCTGCCCCAATGAAAGATGAATAGTGCACGCTCACACCAGCAGAGAAAAAATTCATAAGTGTGATTTTGATTAGGGTTTTCCTATCTTTGAATAATAGTAAAGTCTCAATCTAGCTCATTTGTTTCAGCAAGACTGATATTTTTAACAACTGATAACATAAACACTTTTTTGCCTGGTTCATTGCCTGTAAATCTCTGGTGTTTAAAGTTATTTTCCAATGTTTGCTTTCCCCTTGTAAAAGCAATGTCAACTAAATGCATTATGCTGCTTTGGCTCCTACTTGGTAGGAACTTCAGAAGTACAAGAGGAAACATCTTTAAAGAAGAGGAGCTCTGAGACGTGGTGAAGTCAGAGGGACTTCACTCTGGGTCAGCTTCAGCAGGGAAGAAGCTGGTGTCTTGAACAGCTTCTAACAAACAGGTTTCCAAAATAGCAGAATGGGCTGTTTGGCATAGGCACTCCATTGTACCAGGGAAAATCAGGCAGACCTCACTCCCAGGGCTCAAGGTGAGGTAAGACAGCACAGGCAGTTGTGGGTGACCTTACAATGTGGAAACCTCAGGAGTATTTAGCTGTTTAGCAACTAATGCTAAGCAATGCACTAAAAATGAAAAAAAAAGGAGTAGGTGT
Source organism: Mesitornis unicolor (assembly GCF_000695765.1). Lineage (NCBI taxonomy): Eukaryota > Metazoa > Chordata > Aves > Mesitornithiformes > Mesitornithidae > Mesitornis > Mesitornis unicolor. Next base: position 2,901 of record NW_010179561.1, read on the forward strand.
GGTGGAAGCAGCTGAATACCAGGGAACATTAAACCACCCTCAGGTAGAGGACATAGAGTTTTTGTACCCTCCTTACGTGCCTGGGCCACTGGATCGTGAGGAACCACGGAACTTTCAACCCAGATGCCCACCTTGATCCCAGGCCACGGTGGCACAGAGAAGAGGCCCAGCTCCTTCACCAAGGGCCAAATCAGCCCCCCTCTGCAAACACAATAGCCACTTGCCAGTATTGCCTAGGGGAGGACTGCCAGGAGAAAGCATAATACCTTCTCCATGGAAACCTGCACTTTAAGCGTTTGCTTTTGTACATGTTGAGGACTGACAAGCACCCTCAAAGATCCTATTTCTGGAAGGTGTCATTAAAGATGCCGGAGCAAGGCCATCAGCAGCATCCACAAGGTCATAGGGGCATACCTGCCAGATTGCTGCTGTCTTTTACTACCAGACTAGGTTTAGGGTTTCTGCCAAAACCTCGTGTTTCTCCTCAGCTGTGGCACACCATCTCCCAGGTGGTCACTCCTTTGCTCTGTGCCAGCAAAATCAGGTATTCCCTTCGCAAATACTACTGTCCCAGTTTGAGTGGCCAGCCCAGCTCTAAACCTTCACAACTACCCTTCTGCTCCCACCTGCAGTTTGCATGGTGTTTCATTTCCTCCTCTGCTGTGCCAGTGTGTGGAGGCTTCCATTCTGTAAAACTCCAGCATCACTACAGAAGTGTATCTCTGGGACCAAAGATCAGCTGCCAAAGAGTGGTAAAGACAATACAGCTCTTTGCTAATCTAGAGATGCGGCACAACTGCTGAGACCAGACAGTGTTTAACACACCCACTCACTGTACTGTAGTCAGAAACATTCCTAGACTGGTCAGTATTCTCTCTTCGCTTCTCTGCCTCTCCTCTTTTTTTTAGTCCATGGGTATCACTCTTGACTGACCACTTGTTTTCTTCAACAGTTCTGGGTGCTTGACTATTATTATTTGGGCATAAGCATCAGTTTTATGGAGGAGGCAACACAGGAATCTCAGGTGTCTGCATTATGAGGGATATGCATGACAGAGTTATAGCAGCTGTAGTGATGCTGCATCTAACAACATTGTGTGATTTGGCACAGGTGAAACCCTTGCTGCTTCTCGATATGAAATTATACCAATAAATGTGTCTAGAGCAATTGCTGCTTGCTCTGCCTGGCTACTCTTCCACTTTTGGTATGTAGGTGGGCAGTGTGGCCCTTGCAACTGCTGGTTGTGCTTAGAATCAAATAGGGAAATGAGCAGGTGTGCTGGCCATTTGTAACAGTTAACCTGCAGTTGCACAGCAGAATTACTAATGAAGCCAAAAGAAAAGTCATAAACAGACTTGCAGTTCTGACGGTACCTGGATATTTCTGACATTGCTGTTATGAGTCTTTCAGCCATGATGATCCTTGATATTTAATTGTTTTGGGATGGCATCTGTGAGTCACAAAAGCCACTTTTAGCAGAGCAATATGAAACCAGCGTGTGGCTGATTGGAAAGGTTATGTGACTACAGCCGTAATTTCTCTAGTGTTGCTGAGGTACAGTGTTACAAGCTACACATCAATAACCTGTCAAAGTGAAAGCTGGTAATAGATTGAGGCTTTTCTGTGGCCAGCTCCATTAAGGTAAACTGAATGGCAGGCAGGACAGAAGATAATTTACACGCCTTTTGAAATAAATCATTACTGCCAGGCACCTTGGTTTGAAGTCTGTGCAATAGCAAAGGTAGTCAATCTTGTAGAGCAATAAACATATATGTAAAGCTGGGTCTGGCAGGCCCAGAAGGCTGCTCAGAGATACCTCTTAGCCAGGATAGCATTCATCTGACAGCACTGCTCCATCTTTTGAAGAAATACACATTTCCACTGAGATCTAAGTATTACTGCCACTTGGCATCAAATGCATCACAGTTGATTTCTGTATGGCAGCAGGCCGAGATACAGAAATAGTAAGCAAAGCAACTGTTCAACTCTTCACATTATTTGTGTGTTCTCCTTCCCACTGCTGGCAGTAACAAACTATGCTCCACCTGTCTCACATGGATCATTTGCTAAGCAGAAGGCTGCTATCTCCAAAAACTAGCTGCTAGCACTCAGGTACACAGTGGACTCTGGTGCTGAAGAGCTGTTGCTGGACTCCATACTAGCAACATGGCTGGGTAACATTGGACTCTTGCTCTGGTAGTGACAGCACACGTGACTAATCCAAGTTCTTAGCACAAATCCATCATCACTATTGTGCTGGCATGAGCAGAGTCCAAAAGCAGGAACTCACAGGGTTTCTGTCACACTAGGCTTCACTACAGGTGTTCAGCACTCGACTTCCTCAAGAGCTGATGTGAAATAGAGTGTGAAATGAGAAACCATGCAGGAATAGCAGCTGCAGTTATGCTGGACACTCATATCTGTAGTCCGGCCTCCTGCAAAGACTCTTGCTAAAGGCACTGTCATGTGGAGGCAAGGAGTGAAATAAAGCTGCAAGCCCTTGTTTGCATGCTCAGATCCCTTCCTCTGTCTGGCATATGAGTATAAACAACAAAGAACAGGACAGGCAACTTCAATACTGGTCATCCCGAAAGATATCAGTTACCCCAAATGAAGACAGAAATTCTGTAGGGGACAAAGGCATTCACTACCAGCTCTAAATCTACATGGTCTAAATTAGAATTGCTCCTTTGACTATTTGGGATCTTGGTTTTCTTTCTTTAGAAACACTGTACTTAAAAAAGTAAGACCAAGTAATGCAGTGTTGTCATTGCCTTCATTTAGGCAATTGTTATATCACCCACCCAATGACCCCTCCCCACCCGAGAAGGGTAAAATTGGGAAAAGGAAAGGAGATCCATGGGTTGAAATTGAATCAGATTTAATAAAATAATAAAAAGAAACTAATATTAATACCAGTATTAATCTAAAGTACTCAGCCCCTATAGTGGTCGCAATGTGTGCACTCCCAGCAGATGCCAGATGTCAAGCATTGCGTGCGCCACAGCTCCAGCAAGAACATGATGGTCATAACAAATAGGGAGTAGGCTTTGGGAGCAGAATAACAGGTGAGACTCTCTTATGGGTAAATGAAAGGCAATTTTTTTATGGGAAACAAAAACTTTATTACACAATATATTGTCCATTTAGTTCAATTACCTTTTGCCATCTTTCAGGCAACTTCATGATTCTGCACTCAAAAAAGTTCTTATATTTTTCGGCAAAAACCAGTTCCAAGAATGATTTGATATCATCAGCAGGGAAGGTTTTACCATTCAAAACATTTTGTAAAGAATAAAACAAACGTTAGACTGATGGTGCCAGGCCTGGCGAATATGGTGGATGTGGTAACACATCCCATCCAAGCTGCAACATTTTTTGATAAGTGACCATACTTGTATGTGGTCTAGCGTTATCATGGTGAAACACAACACCTTTGCGATTCACCAGTTCTGGATGCTTCTGTTTGATTACATCATTTAATTTATCCAGTTGATGACAGTCTATGTCTGAATTAATGGTTTGGTTACTTGGAAGCAATGCAAAATACACAAGACCTTTGAAATCCCACCAGACTGTCAGCATAACCTTCCTTCGGTGAATACCTGCTTTTGAAGTGCTTTGAGCTGGTTCATCACATTTACTTCATGATCTTTTTCATTTGTTGTTGTTGTAGATGATACATTTTTCATCACCTGTTATCATACGTTTCAAAAATGGATCACTTCACACTGCAAGAGAGAATTGCAGATGTCAATGCATTTAGTGAGATGAATTTCTTTGAGCTCATGTGGTACTCAATTATCAAGCCTCCTAATGTATCCAAGTTGCTTTAAGTGGTTTTCAATGCTTGACTTCAATATGTGAAGATTATCAGCAATCTTTTGTGGTTTTAAATGCCGATTGGATTCAATCAATGCTTTTATTTTGTCATGATCAACTTTCATTTGCCTTCCTGAGTGTGGTGCATCTTTAACATCAAAATCTCCAGACTGAAATTGAGCAGAACAATTGTGACACTGCCGTAGTTTTAAGGCATCTTCACCATACACATCACATAACTTTTTATGAGCTTGCACGGCATTTTTTTCTTTTCTGAAGTAGTACAGCAAAATATGACTGGAATCTTCCTTCTGATCTTCCATTTTTAAATCAATGCCAAATAAATAGCTGTTAATGAAATTGTGCACTTTCCTTTTGTAAAACAAGCTTGAACTGTCAGGTGTCAAGTTATATAATGAATTTGCAGTTTAAAATGAAGTTAGTTACATTTCAAGACATATATGTCCATCTATTAAAAAACCACACAATTTCCTTTTGGCCAACCCAATACTTCTCTCATAGCAACAATGAGAGCCAGCCTGCCTTGTCTTCCTGAGGAGGACCCCAGTGTTCTCTTAGAAGCCACTCAGGGTCTGTAGAAATCAGTCTTAATTCACACATTGTGAGGTACTGTGACATCTCTAGGAAATGTCAAGAAGCCAAAGGACACATTACGAATAACAGAGACTAGAAGTTATGGCCCAGAAAATAGTTGCTTTCATGCAGAAAATAAATTTTCATTTTGCTTGAAAGAGCATTAAAAAATTAAAACATACTGTCATCTCCTCTTTATACTACATTTCTAGAGAAAAGAGGTGATGAGATTTTCTTTCTTTCCTGCCTGACATGTCAGAGATAGAGGAAATTTAAAATTAATGCAACACTCAAAAAAATTAAAAAAACCCTCCCCTATCTTCAGGTCCTATAAACTGCTGGAGGTGATCTGGGCCAGGGTAGCTGAGCTGCTTTATGCCAGGGTCTGAAATAGAGAACAAACATAGGCAGAATAGATGTGATACTGGTCTATCTGACTCAGATATCCGGCATCCGGAGGGGAATCTCAGACCCTTCTTTCTTGGGTGTGGTAAGCAAGCGCAATCACACTGTAAAAGAGGACGTGAAAAGCTATCCTGCCAGTGCTAAAATCAGCAACTCCAGCTCCTTGCAGAGCAGGCAAATACTGTTTCTGTCCCCTGCTCCCAGAGCACCTAGGGAAAGTGCTAACAGGAACAGCAGCTATCTGTGTGCTTCTGGGACTCAGCCACCCCCACCACTCAAGTGCCACTCACTCTCAGGGACTTAATAAGGCCTGTATTATATACTATATATCTTCATCAGTGACATAGTGGGATCGAGTACACCCTCACCAAGTTTGCAGACATCACCAAGAAGAGTGGTGTGGGTGACCTGGAGAAGTTCGAGAAGTGGGCCTGCTCAACAAGTCCAAGTGCAAGGTCCTGCACATGGGTTGGGGGAACCCTCAGTATTAGTACAGGCTGGGGGATGATGTGATTGAGAGCAGCCCTGCAGAGAAGGACTTGAGTGTACTGGTGGATGAAAAGCTGTATGTGAGCTGGCAATGTGCATTCGCAGCCCAGAAGGTCAACTGCATCCTGGGCTGCATCAAAAGAAGTGTAGCCAGCAGATCGAGGGAGGTGATTCTGCCCCTCTACTCTGCTCTGGTGAGACCTCATCTGAATTACTGTGTCCAGCTCTGGGGCCCCCAGCATAAGAAGGACATGGACCTGTTGGAGCAAGTCCAGTGAGGGCCATGAAGATAATCAGAGGGCTGGAGCATGTCTCCTGTGAAGACAGACTGAGAGAGGTGGTGTTGTTTGGCCAGAAAAGAAGGCTCTGGGGAGACCTGCTAGCAGCATTCCAGCAGTTAAAGGCCTACAGGAAAGATGGGGACAAACCTTTTATCAGGGCCTGTTGCAATAAGACAAAGATTAACGGTTTTAAACTGAAAGAGGGTAGATTCAGACTAGATATAAGGAAGTTATTTTTTATGATTAGTGTGGTGAGACACTGAAACAGGTTGCCCAGAGAGGGCAACAATCTGCCACCAGAGAGGCGGTAGATGCCCCATCCCTGGAACCATTCAAGGTCAGGTTGGATGGGGCTCTGAGCAACCTCGTCTAGTTGAAGATGTCCCTGCTCATTGCAAGCCCAAACTACTCTGTGATTCATGATCTTTATTACCATAATCACTTAGTGTGTTATATTATGAGAAAGAAGGTGCTTCATCAAACTTATCAAGACTTGTGGTTGACTGAGGAAGCTGTGATCATTCTCCTCAAGCTGCAGCTCACTTGTGAAAACTCAGATAAAATATGCTGCTTGAAATCTGATGGGAACCCCAATCTGCTCCATCTGGAATTCAAAGTATAATACTGACCCATGGTCTTCATACAGCAATGAGCAGCAATATGGTGTTAAGTTCTATCTGAAACTGAGTATCATCTGTTGACAGCTGAGTCAGATGTACCCTGCTGCTGGTTCAGGGCAACTTGCTGCTCCTGAGCCATGCTGCTTCTGCTAGGTATCATAATTAGTTATGTTAAGGTACCAAAATATATAAATACATATCTGAAAGGCTTTGCAGTGAGTGCTATATATCCTTTTATCTACTCTTGGGTGTTGAAATAAGTTGGAAAATCCGGACTAGCAGGCTGTATTGTCTACAAACCTTGGTAAACCAAAATGAAACAATCAAAACCAACCAAAACCAAACCCCAAAATCTAGCACTGGGCTGAGAATGGTGGCACATTGCCCATGCTCCGTCTCTATTTTCAATTTAAAAATTACCTCACCCAGAGCAGCATTCATGCCTTCTTGGCTTTTGACACTGGGACTAGTAATTTGCAATGAATTCTGAGAAGGATAGTGAGAAACATTGCTTTACCACCAATTCTTTCAGCAAACCCTTTGGATCCCTAAACCTCCTCAGCCATTCTCTGGACTTAGATTGCTTCATCAGGGATTCATCCTCATCTTGTGCAGACACTGTAGCAGTCCTAATTGGAGCTGTCACAAGGCATGCGTACAGTATGCAGTGAAGTGGGCTGGTGTCACCACATTGTATGACATTGTATGTATTTGGTCTATGTGACAAGGTTTTGGTAGGGGAGGGGATGCAGAGGTGGCTTCTCTGATAGGACACCAGAAGCTGCCGCCATGTCAGACAGAGCCAGTTCAAGTTGCTGGCCAAAGCTGAGCCACTCAGTGATGTTGGTAGTGCCTTTGTGATAACATATTTAAGAAAGGGTAAAAAACACTGAGCAACAGCAGCAGTGGAGAGAGGAGTGAGAAAATAAGAAGGAAACAGCCCTGCAAGCAATGAGGTCAGTGAAGAAGGAGCAGGAGGAAGTCCTTCAGGTGCTGAAGCAGAAATTCCCCTGCAGCCCATGGAGAGGACCATGGTAAGGCAGGTTCTCCTTCTGTAGCCCGTAGAGGTCCATGGTGGAGCAGATATCCACCCTACAGCCCATAGCAGACCCCGCGCTGGAGTGGATGGATGTGCCCTGAAGGAACCAGGACCTGGTTTTCAGGCAGAAAAGGACCTGGGGGTGTTGGTGGACAGCAGGATGACCATGAGCCAGCACTGTGCCCTTGCAGCCAAGAAGGCCAATGGCATCCTGGGGTGTATCAGAAGGGGTGTGGTCAGTAGGTCAGAGAGGTTCTCCTCCCCCTCTACTCTGCCCTGGTGAGACCGCATCTGGAATATTGTGTTCAGTTCTGGGCCCCTCAGTGCAAGAAGGACAGGGAATTGCTTGAAAGAGTCCAGCACAGAGCCACAAAGATGATTGAGGGAGTGGAGCATCTCCCTTATGAGGAGCAGCTGAAGGAGCTGGGTCTCTTTAGCTTGGAGGAGACTGAGGGGAGACCTCATTAATGTTTATAAATTTGTAAAGGACGAGTGTCAGGAGGAAGGAGCCAGGCTCTTCTCTGTGATAGCAAATGACAGAACAAGGGGCAATGGGAGCAAGCTGGAGCATAAGAGGTTCAATCTGAAGATAAAGAAAAGCTTTTTTACTGTAAGGGTTACAGAGCACTGGAACAGACTGCCCAGAGAGGTTGTGGAGTCTCCTTCTCTGGAGACATTCAAAACCCGCCTGGACGTGTTCCTGTGTGACCTAGTCTAGGTGATCCTGCTCTGGCAGGGGAGTTGGACTGGATGATCTTTCAAGGTCCCTTCCAACTCCTAATATTCTGTAATTCTGTGATTCTGTAACCCATGACCCCATGGAGAGCTCACACTGGAGCAGGTTTTCTGGGAGGACCAGTGACCCCACTGGTGACCGACACTGGAGCAGTCTGTTCCTGAAGGACTGCACCCTGTAGAATAGACTCACGCTGGAGCAGTTTGTGAGGAACTGCAGCCTGTGGATTACACACTAGAGCAGGGGACCTCATGCTGTAGCAAGGGAAAAGAATGAGGAGAAAGGAGTGGGAGAGACAGTGTTATAAACTGACTGCAACTCCCATTCTCCATCCCCCTGTGCCGCCTGGGGGGAGAAGGTAGAGAAATCAGGAGTGAAATTTAGCCCAGGAAGAAGGGAGGGGTGAGGAATGGTGTTTTTAGATTTGTTCTTATTTCTCATTATCCTACTCTTTTATTAACTGGCAATACATTAAATTAATTTTCCCAATCTATGTCTGTTTTGCTTGTGATGGTAGCTGGTAAGTGATCTTCCTGTCCTTATCTCAACCCATAATCTTTTTTCCTCTCCCTGTCCTGCTGGGAGTGATAGAGCAGCAGAGTGGGCACCTGACAACCAGCTGAGGTCAACCACAGAGCCAGTCAACAGGGCTGGGTGCAGCCTGGGATGTGTGGCTAGGAAATACTTCCAAGTCATGGCCCAGACATGCACAAGGCACAGTTACATCTCCATAGTCACACAGCCATGGATGAGAGCTGCCAAAAAGCCTGACAGCTGGCTCTGGAAGAGGAGGCTGGTAAGAACAGGCTCCCATAAGCCACCTATCTATCTAGTGAAATGGACTGGGGAAGATTCACAGCAGGGTCAGAAAGCTGCAACATTTCTAACACAGTCTGCTGATGTTCCTCCTTCTTTTTATTGCTCCTTACTTATCTGTATTTACCACTTCTTATCTCTAATGCTGTTTTACCCACAACATGAGGCAGTACTCCTGGAAAGATCCTAGCTGATGCTGTGATGTGTTTTCACAGGCTGGGACCTCTAGGCGATTAGAGACTGACTGGAAATCAGCGGAACAACTTCACAGCCACATCCTGTCAAGATTTGATCTAAGCAATTGTACAAAAATGGAGAACTTGTATCTTCACATACATAATTCATGCTTTGATTTTCTGCTTGCTTGGCATCCTTCTAAAGAAGCTGTTGAAATACTCCATCAAGAAATGAAGATTTCAGCCGCAGCCTGAGATAGAGCGCTTAAGGAGAAGGAAGCAAAGCAAGTGAGACTCTAGATTTTCCTCGTCAAGTTCTTTTCTGCTCCTCAACATTCATGCGATAAATCCTGACCTGTGAACAGTCCAACCCACTGATGAGGACCTGAAGGCCAAAGTCACATCTGGCCTAGTTGTGGACAGTGCTATCCAAACAAGTGAACTAACAACAGCAGCACCTCCTGAAGGCACAGCTGGAATCATGCCTACAGGACATCAAGACTGAGGCAAGTGCTCTCTTTCCAAAAAAGAGACAAACTGCAAAGCAGAACCTTTATATTTGTATTGGGCTTTGGGAAAAAATAAGAAGTATTTTTAGAAGCCCAAAGAAGAGGAGCTAGTCTCCTAAGAAAGAGGTTTAATTTCCCTGTTGAGAAATTTCACTGGAACTCTAACTTCAGTTAAAGTAATGGTTTTTTTGCAGTGTCTATAGCCAGTAATAAAATAACTACTTATAGTAGCTTCTCCCTCCCCCTCCACCCCTCCCTAAGTAAACCAATGCAATTTAAATTAGATACAGTGAATAATTTAAAAAATACTGCATAGAATGTTGCTTGAGCATTTGTAAGTAATTGAAAGAGATGTTTTTTTAACAGTGTGTTTGGGGTGCCCTGCTCCAGAAGACTACCCATGGATTGCTATTAGAATAGATTGCTATTAGAGGGCCAGATTTTTCACTGATGAGGAATGGTATAGCACCATTAACTCCACAGATTAAATTGATCATACTGCTTCACCTCCTTCCTCCTTCCTTAGGGAAACCCTGTTTGGTTTGCCCAACAAAGGATACTTCAGCCTCAGAGGGAAAAACTCAAAGTTAATAACCAAATCAAGTACAATATATCAAGTCCATGGTCTGCAGTCGATGTAGGCCTTTGCAGCCATTCAGAGTGTGCAAATGCCTCCATTTTACAAGGGAAGAAACGGTAGAGGGGCATAAGTGCCCATGGAGTCCCATGGTATAAGTGCCATGGAGCAGTTCAAGACTGTTAACTGGAACTAACATTTTGGGAGCTTCAGGGCTTGAAGTGCAATATAGACCCTGGAAAGAAAGTAAGGTCTTTAGGCCAGATGGCCTATGGTGTGACTATTTGTCATTCAGCAAAGAATAGAGGTCATCCTTCATGATGGCACATCATGTCCTCAAGCATCCTGTTTCCAAGCAATGGCAAATCTGTGCAGAGATCTTTGTTCAGTCTCTATCTTCAGGACATTTGAAAAGATTCCCAGAAGAAACCACCACCATGGAAAAAAGTTCTAGTCATTGCGTAGTCGTGCTCCAGAAGCAAACAGAGAGTTTTGTTCATTTTCGGATGGGCATTGAGAAAATGTTATCATGTATATCCTTGCAAGGGTATGAAGCTGAACACTTGACTTTAGAAACTAGCAATTCCTTGCCAAAGAAATGAGGCCTTTATGCTTTTGGGAAGCCAAGAGCAAAAGCTGGGGTTTGTTTTCATTTTTTTTATATTTACCTGATATGTTGTCTTCAGTGTGTGAATGAAAGGCACATGGAGGATCAGCTGTTCATTATCAGGGTAGGAGAGAATAAATGCTTAAATCTAGTCTTTCCCTGGCAAATGTTATCAGGAGGTGGAGATCAAGAGTGATTATGGAGGTCTCAAAGGCCTTGTAGGAACCACATGCCCCAGCACTATTGACCATCGGTAAAAAACATGTATTAAAAATTGTTTTGTGAATCTTCCTCTGCTTCCTATGAATGAGACAGTCTCAGACATTCATTGCAGCACAGAACATTACAACACAAAAATATGTTAATGCTGGAGACTTCAAACTTTAAAGACTCAAAGCTTTACATAAATATATCACTGGCTTCAAACCCATTGGACCTTCTGCTATATCATCAGCAGTGAAATAAAAAAAAACCCAACCAAACCAAAACACTGCTGAGAAGTTAAACCATTCCTCTGTTTAAATTTATCCTGAAGAGAATGCATTTTTTAAGGCTGGTTTCATCATCAGACGAGTCAGGAAAAAGAATGGAGTAGAAAAATGAGTTATCCAAGCTGCTAGCAAAAACCTGCTCAAGACATTGTGAGAATGGCAGGTGTTGACCTCTAACAGCTTCACAAGAAGTTCTTGAACTATAGGCCTCTCATACAGAACTCACAAAGCATTTGTAATGCTGGTGAAATCCCAGAAAAACATGGGAAAAACCATGACTTGGCAAGGATGAGCAGTGCAAGCATTGTAAGGAAAACAGACCATCCCACTCAACTCCTAAAATAATTTGAGCTAACTGTTGAAATGGAGACTGTTGCCACACGTGGAAACTGGAGCTAAAGTCAGCAAAAGGTAAGGGCATCTCTGTGGGCTCATGAGGATCTCAGATGTTGTATCTCATGATGCTGTTTTCAGATCAGCATAGAATCATAGAATTATTTATGTTGGAAAAGACCCTTAAGAATATCGAGTCCAACTGTAAATCAGACCTTTTGTTTGAGTTTAAGCATTCCTTACTATAGATGATATCTAAGGCAGAGAGGGGGCATATATCTGCATATGGCTCTGGAAGCACTTGGGGTGATCACTACCATATTCAGATGGTAGTGATTTATGTCCATCATCCATGGATGCCTGAAAGCAGGAAATACCCAGCACAAGATCCCTGGCAACCTCCAGAGGTTCCCTGTTTTGCCTCAGCGGGTTTGTTTAAGCTGTGGATCTCTCAGCAGCTATGTGAGATTGACTTGAATCAGGGGTGTGAATGCTCCAGGGTAGGCAGGGAGTAACACTCTCATTCAGCTGCCTTGAGGCCTTTCCTCATTCTGTCACTTCACCCACTCAAGGGGGGTGCAGCACAAGCTGGCTCACATGCGCTGTCTTGCAGAAATGCTGCAGAGGACTTCACTGTGCTCCCGAAGCCAAAGCATGGTTGGTCCATGCAAATGCCTACAGCTGCCAAGCAAACGTGCTGCCTCTCATAAAAATAAAATCCAAGTCAAACCTGTTTTCCAGAAGACCCTTCTGACAGCCACTGATTGTTAATCTTATCTATGGTACCCCAATCTCCTCATTGTCTCTTCATTATTTTTCCTAGATCTGATAACACTTGCCAGATTTGCTCCTGCAGATCAGATCTAGCTGGAGCAGCTCTTGAGAGTGTTTACCTGTGTTGGGGCAGTTGGACTAGATGATCTCCTGAGGTCCTGGGCAAAACTGCTTTCTTTCCAATTGAAATTATTCTAGTATTAGCTAAGAATGAACCTCAGTGAGCTAGGCTGTCTCCTCAGCTGGTGTTTTCAGACCTGTGGATACAAATGACTGGGGCCTAATGATCACAGTGTGTCTGTCTATAATGAACACGATTTAACACAGTGTGAAGTGGGAAATATTTCCTCCTGCTCTGATACATGAACAATCTCTTGATCCATTCTGAAGAAAGACAAGGCAAAAATGCAGTTTGAGTGAATGTGCATTTTGTTCACCATAGTTAGTAAGTTCCATTGCCTGGCATTCAGTCTACTCCATCACTACAATCCCTCTTTTACTCACTGTTCTCACAGACCTCCTTTCTTGTTTTATTAAACCCTGCCAATCCTAGCCGTGCACACATTGCAATGTTTCATTTTTATAAATTGCTTTCTTTATAATTCATTTTCCAGTTTTTATGCAGTTTTAAAATTTTTAATTAAAAAAAATATTATTCTTTTCTTTCATGCCTTCATATTCTACCTAAGCAGGAGGGTTTCAACTAAAGTTTTCACTGGCCAGAACCACAGTACCAGTCTGCCAAATAGTATATTGTGTGATTGCTGGTGTGAGTGCTTCTCTGTGGTCATAACTGGGCTCTAATGATTTTGATCTTATGATCTTTGGATCATAACCAGGAGTTAATATGTGGGTCTTGGGCCTGGCGTAACTTCCATCCCAATTGCTGATCCAGCTGAGAAAGGAAGTACAAGACAGCAGTGCCTTTGCCTTTGCTCACTTTTAGTTTCTGTAATAGTACTCTCAGGATATTTTACTTTTGGTCTCACCAGCACCTGCAGTATTTGTATCCCAAAACAAAGGTGGCTTTTTTCCATGCATTGTGTGTTAGTGCTGCAGGGGCAGATTCCCCCTGCCTTGGGACAGAAGTGCTGTTTTCCCTGCCTCACAAGACCAACAGCTCTGTCCTTGGTTTGAAAGCAAGAATGCACAAATGGATGTATTGGCTGAGAAGGTAATGAGTAGGGAAATAGTTCCTGTTTCTGCTCCTGCTGAGAGTCCACCAGCAAGGCTGTAGGAGCCTCTACAGATCTCCATGCTTCTCATTCTCCTTCTGCTTCTGATTCTTCTTCTGATTCTCTTCCCACTGTCTCCTTCCTGCATGGATGGTGAGTTGTGTAGCATCCAGGCACTGAAACACCAAGCTCAGCCAGATAGGTGGAAGGATCCAGGACATCTTGGTTAAACAGGGAACTGCTGGGTAAGC
>NW_010179562.1:0-6629 GCF_000695765.1 Mesitornis unicolor
GGGAGGGCCAGGGCGGGAACGGGGCTGGTCTCTGGGCATCTGTGTCCTGCACGGCGGCTTCACTCAGCTCCTGGGGGGACAAACTGCCAGGCTTTGCTGAGGGCAACGCTGCTTCAAACAGGCAAGAGCTACGAAATACTGAAGTTATTGCCTCTCTGCCAGGTATGCAGCACTGAGCGAAAAGCTGCCTCCATCCTTTGGCGTGGTCTTTTCATGTCTTTTTTGCTGTGCCGTGTAATCTCATGGCTGAAAAACCGGCTCTGTTCACACACAGCAAAGTTGACCTGCTAGAGCAGGGGTTAGCACTAAGGTAACCTGCTAAAACAGGGGTTGTGGCAAAGCTAACCTGCAGGTACAGGGGTTAGAGCACAGCTAACCTGCTTGCTTAAGTCATTATTGTAGATATAAAAAAAATATGTGACATGATACAATTCCTAATAAACTGCAAAATGGACTTAATACAAGAACCCAATTAAGACTCTTACTGCAGTACTTAACCAAGCAGCACATTGTCACACAGTCATGGGGTTCTCACATGTGACAATTTAGTGGTACACAGACTAGAGATGGAGGAGGAGGTACTCAGCAGATGCCACACCAAATGTATAATAAATGAGCAACCTTAACATAGCAGGAAGAAATAAGATCCTAGCTCGGTGTGGGTCCAGCAGAGAATGGCACAGTAACCAGAACCTCTTCCACAATGCAAAGTAATTCAACATTTTACAAAACAAGTGTTTTCCTTTTTTTAGGACATCGATGGTGTTGGGTATAAGTACCACCTGGAATTGGTGTTAGAAGATGTCCTTGACAAAGTGAGTTCAGATTTAATTACTACGTTCTGCGGGCAGAAGTTGGCACTACTGACATGTAATAAAAAGGCAATGCTTTACGCTGCTGATCCTAGCTGAGGCCAGTGGACACACCAGTTAATACTACTTGGTATTGTGTTTCAGATTTTTCTATACGGCAAATCAGACAAAACCAACCAACCAAACAAAACCCAAAACAAAAAAGGCTCAATTTTACCAAAAGGGATCCCCCATTTTCTATACCATGAAAGACCTCCACATCTGGTACCTACCACTATGACACAAGAAAATGTTTATGGGATGACAAGGACATTTCAGTGTCGTTCAATTTCAAACTGAGGTTATTTGAAACCATGACTCCAACTGAACAGTACAAGTGACATTCTGTGCCACAACATTGCCTTTTCTATCACTGCAGAAAGGAAACTGCCCTTATAGTGTCATTACAGAAATATTATGGATTTAACCTTCTCTTAAATGATCACAAATCTCTATGGGCCAGGCTCATAAAAACTGCAACTACAGAAAGAAGAAATAGGTTAGAAGTGCAAATTACCAATACTGTACATATATTCAATGAAATATTAATACAATTAACTCTGTAACAGGACAGTACTGTTAACTGCACTGCTGAGGTTCTTTATCATCTGGGCAACAAAAACATTGCTCCAGATGTGCAATTCACACTTGAAGGCGAGCTTAAGAACGCAGACGAAGCAGATAACATATTCTACAATCGAATCAAGAGCCTGGAAAAAGAGCTCGTGGCAGAAAACATCCCAGGTACATAGAAGGGGTCTGGGCAAGAAGGAAGGTTTTGAGACCATGTCCTCCGTGGCCAGAAGCAAACCTGAGCTCAACTGGTGGTGGTCCACGATCCACATGGGATCTACTGCACAAGCCAGGGCCGAGGGGATCAGGCCGTCAGCCCTACTCTGTGCTGCTTCGCTTTCTCTTATTCAGGGTGCTGTGTCAATCTCAACGCTACTGAATTTATTAATTGCTTCTGAAATCCAGAGCCTATATATGATTTGCATGCGACTGCTCTCAAAAATCATCTCCTACCGTTGCCTCTCCCTTTACCAGCACCCTGCTCACTGTCTGTGGCTGTTCTTGGTGCAGAGCATCAGACACCCCGACTGTAGTGCTAGGGCCTGCTCTTACTTTAGAGCAATCCCTGCCTTGGAGACATTAGAAAATACAAATTAAGAGAAAGAAGTGGGGGGAAAAGAGAGAGAGCGGTGACATAGCTGCCTTTCCAAGGTTATACAGAAGGTCTCTGGCACAGCAAGGAATAAGCGAGCTACTTTAGCACCAAACCCTATTATTAGGTGCTAAGATTCTGTTAATGGCTACAACTCTGTGAATGTTGATTAATGTATATTGTGGATTTTGTTTGCCAGACAGCCATGGCCACGTGTCCCCAGAAATGGAGCCCGTCCGCCTGCTGGCATGGGCCGCCTCTGGCTACGTGATATGGCAGAACTCCACTGAAAACACCAAGTTCCAGCTTGCCCAAATTAAACACGTGAAGCAAGTGGTAAGTTACCATCAGTGCCCTTAAAGAAAAATAGTGTTTAGGAGCTCCGAGCTGTGCTGGGCTGCAGCGGAGGCTGAGTTCTCAAGAACCCTCAGTTGTGTCTGAACTCCTCGGTCCAGTTCATTTTTAAGCCAGTGGTTGCTTTTTGTCCCACCTACCCCTTTCCTCTGGCAAATAATGAATGCTTGAGGGTTTCTTTAAGTCATTCCTTCTCTGTGAATTTTGTTTATAGACACTGAATGTTGTTTATAGAATCTGTGTCTTCTTGGCAAGAGCAGTATTCTAAGCTTATTTCGAATTATTACGAAAATTGACTCTTTCACCTGGAGGTCGTTGGTTTATTACAGTTTTCTATTAGTTTCTTGCCTCTGTTCTATTTGGAGAAAATACACAGTGAGTTAAGAATAACTCCTGAAGGGATGGTCAGCTTTAAATTCAAGGAAACTCAGTATGTAAGCTAGGATAAGGAAGCAGGGCTTCGTATTTAGAAAGCACAATATACCAGGAGTCTTCAGAACAGACTTTCAGAGCCCAAATGTTTGGCCACTCAGAGAATTCCCATGAAGTTTTGGGTAGGAAGGAAACTTCCCAGAAACTCATTCTGTGAGCACCATTTGTTATAGTTTTGCTCCCTCTGATGGCTGGCTGAAAGCAGTTCACAGATGCTGCCGGGCTGTGCACAAGCAAGGTTTTAAACCCCTCTAACAAATCAGAAGGATAAGGCAGACAAGACTATTAAAACTAAACCAGATGTCATATCTCTTTAGTAATTTTACTCTTTTTGCTGAAGAACAGATATGTAAAGAGTGTGTTCCAAATGCCAGTGGATATCCTGTCGCTCACACACTCACTGATAACTTGTTATCCACTGCAACACCTCTGGAGTGCGTTCCCAGTCTTACCCTATTCACAGTTTTATTCAGGATTATTTGGGTTAAATTGACACCTTGGAGAGCTGGGTATTCCCTTCCCAAATGCATTCCTGAGGTTGAGCTGTATCTAGCTCCTCTAAGGGAGGAGTTAGCTCAGTTTGAAGTTTCACATTCAGTCTCTCAAAAGCAATTATGGAGTTCAGAGAAACAAACACTATCTTTTTGGTTTGCTCCAGTGACTGAGCTCCATCTGCTTCGCTTGTTAACACAAGCTGCCAGTTTCATTTGAAATATATTGGAGAATTTTTATGGTAAGCAAAGAGAACGGATTCACTTTTTTTAAGGTGGGAGAAAGCCCCACATTCAGCCTTTTTCATCTTGTCTTTCCAGAAAAGAAGTGACGAGTATCTTGAATTCGACTACACGATCCTACTCCACGAAATGGTGTCCCAGGTAAAGTCTTATTTCTCAAAAGCCTTTTTTTGTTGTTTTAAGTCTGCCAACTGTATTACCTCCAACTCAGCCATGCAAATGGCGGGGCATTCACAGATCTGATGCCTGCAGGTCGGTCAGCAAACAGTGAGGTTAGGGCAATGATCACCATCTGTCTCAGCATCACCTGCTTCTGCCCCAAATTTGTCTCTAACCTGTGTCAGCAGACAGTAATTTTCAGTTATTTCTGAGCCCTTTTTAGGAATGGCAGAGGCTCAATGAACTGGTCCTTCACAGCTCTCTCCTCTGGGGAGATCTTATTGCCAAACTGGCCAGGGATAGAGGGAAGGAGCAGCTGCTGGCATCCTGGGCTGCTCAACCACACTCTGGCTGGAGCTGCTGAGTGCTTCTACGCTGGAGGACAGCAGTGGTGGACAAGTACACAGAGGCACTGTCTGCCCCAGTAGCTCACACAGGAAAGCAGCACTTTGGTTCCCAGAACAGTATTTACATTGTATGCTAGTCTCCATCATAATTTTGTGATCTGAGCAAGTGTTTTTGTAAGAAAAACACAGAAAATTTGAAAGGAAGGTCTCTATTGTGCAACCTCCTGTAATAAATCATTCACTGATAACAGAGATCTCCCTCCTACTTCTTGCTCCACTGCTTCCTACCCCACTGCATGCTCAGTTAACTTGAGGCATCTTTAGTCCCTAAGTTTTCTATGAAGAAAACCTCCTGAGGAGTAGTCACTAACTAACTGCAGAACAAAAGCACAGGTTCTTAATTGTGCTGTTTGGTGAAGGGCAGGTGTCCCAAAATATCAAGAGCACTAAGAGGGGTAATCCAACACAGACATACGTGAGCTGCCAAACTTGCCTATATAAGAGGTAAATGCAGCCACAGCAGCACAGAGCACAACGCAGGCTGGAAAAAGGTTGCAGGAGAACTTCAAATACTTGCACAGCTCAGCAGGTACTGTTAGAAGAAAATACCTTCCTACTTTCTAGTTTTATTTTCCACCCGCAGGAGATCGTTCCCTGGCAAATGACAGTGCTCTGGCACCCACAGCACGGTGTTCAAGTGACACAGGACAGCCGTCAGCCAAAACACGTGTCGGAGTAACGCACCACCTGGTACGGCCATGGAGGAAACTCAAATGCTACAGTGAGGATTTGGAGGGAGGGCAGATGAGGTGATGAGGGTGGATATGCAATCAAGGAACAGAGGAAAAAACCCTTCCTCAATTGAACTTTTCCTGTACGTTGTGCTTTGATCTGAGTCCAGAAGGCACTGGCTGTGCTATGTAATCAAAGTCTGCATCAAAATAAATTAAAATTTAAAAAATAATCTCTGTTGCCAGAAAGAAAACTTACGGCACAGGTGCGGAGATGTTCTCCCTAAAGGCAACTTTAGGCTTTCCCATAGTGCAAGGGCAACCGTATTCTCTTTCCATTCGCTGCAGGGAAAAAAAAAAAGCAGAATGAAATAGAGAGTTGTTCTGTGGGAACAATACGTTGGAAGTTATTTTATCGACAGGTCTTACTGAAGTGAGAAACTTAATCACGTTTAACCAGCTTTTTGGTTTGGGGTTGGATTAATTTTGAGGGTATTTTTGTTGGGGTTTTTTAATGTTACAAAGTATTCACTGTCATCCTGCAGTCATCCTTGCTTAGGGGCTACAACTGGAGATACAGGGACAGGGAACAGCACTAATTATTTTACTCAAGTTTAAGTTTTCCAAGACAAAAGCCATCTCTTCTTCATTCTGTCAGCATTTCAGATACATCTATTGTGTCAGACTAAAATATAGACAACTTGAAAGAAACAAATAAATCACCGTAAGTAACTATTCCTTCCTGCTTGCATCATCTCTTATTATGGAATGATACATTTAAAAACACAGAAACAGAGTATTTCTCCTGTAGGAAAAGGCTAATGGTAAAATCCATTATAAGCAAAGGCTGCTAAAGCAAAGCATTGTGCTTCATATGTTTTTTGAACAAAAAAGTAAAAATATTCCAGGCAGAAGGTTCATTTGATTACAAGCCTTCAAAATAGAACCACTGGACAGAAAGAATCGCCAAGAGCTGACTAAGGTGATCTCAAAATTATTGTCAGACAATAACCTTGATTTACCGTTGGCATCTGCTTTCCAAATTACCTGGGCATAGATTTCCAAGTGCAGTTCCCCCATTCCAGAAACAATTGTCTCTTTGCTCTCGTCATCAAAATGGGTTCGAAAAGTGGGATCTTCCCTTGTAAAGCGGCTCAGGCCTTTTGCAAATTTATCAAAGTCGTTCTGAAAAAAAAGAAGAGTAACATTAACTCAACTTCTGGAAGTCACACAACAAAAAGGCTTCAAATTTTCCTCTCAACTGCTTAGCACTTCTACTCTCGTGAGGTTGTTTTCTGAAATACAGCCATGGTTTTAACTGTATTTATCCCTCCTGTTACTCCAAGTCCACGTCGACCCAGGTCAAAGACATGCAACTTCTCTATAGTAAGTGGTACCACCTAACGCAGTTACAAGCTGAGTTATCTGAATGATGCCTTCTTAAGTACTCTGGATACAGCATTTTAAAACACTGCTCATTTTAGTCCGTGGTTCCATATTTAACTGCTAATGCGCACAAAATGGTAAAGGCAGCAAAGGTAACTCCGTCATAAAAAGGTTGATTTATTGGCTCCTACCTTGTTGGAAGGCTTCATAGCTACCGAAATGACAGGATCAGGGACGTGGATCGATTCCTGCAAAGGCCATAAAGAGATCATACAATCGGGCTCCACTGCACCTGGTGATGCAATTTCTCCAGAAAAGTTTGTTCACAACAACGCTGGGTTACAAACAGGGATGACTGTTTTACATACCTAGCTTGTATCTAATATTACAGTGTAACAGCACTGTGGAACTCCCCTGAGGATTACTACATGGCTGTAGGGTAATCACAGAATCACAGAATCTCAGGAGTT
>NW_010179563.1:0-18959 GCF_000695765.1 Mesitornis unicolor
CAACTCCTCATATTCTGTGATTCTGTAATTTTGAGCTCATTCAGCCACCAAATCATGCAAGCAACCCCATGTATCCATATTTTGCCCCATGATGGCTGAAGAAACAAAAACCCTGCTTCACTGCTGACATAATTATGCTTTTATCAGGACAAGAGAAAACATGCAAAGTACAGATTGACTTATCCAAGAGCCATACAGGAAAGACAGACCCCAGTGGTCAATTTTTTGGCAGCTCCGAACTGTGAGGGGCTCGGTGGCTGCCCACCTTGCACTTGGACTTCAGGGTTTGCTCTGCTCTTGGATTTCCTGTCCTGGATGATGAATGTCCTCACCCTAAGCCAGTCACAGGGAGCTTTTGTACCCTGTCTGGCTGGAAATCGATGCTGTGCTCCGGCTGATGCAGTTAGCAAGGTCAATAGAAACACAGATTTAAGTGCCAGCAATACCCAAAGGACATTCCTGTCCTCTCTGCACTCCAATAGCTGTACAGACTGGCACCTCGCTGCTCCACAGGGCAAGGTGTGATGTAAAATTGAGAGTCTCAAACAGTTGAGGGTCTCTCTACAAAAAAAGCAAGTAAAAAGAAAATAAAAAATAATGGAAAAAAAAATCAGTGAAATATCATGTGTAAGGGTCCAAAAGATAACATAGTATGTATGAATAACTTAATCTTTCAGTCTGTGTCAACATCAAATTTGCTAATAGACTGCAGCATTAGCAGAGAAAAGTCTGAGACAGACATAACAGAAAACAAAACCCAAACCCATCTGCTTTCCTAATCATAGGCTTTAAAAACGTCTCTGCTAGTTATCCAGCTATTTCAAGAGCTCCACTGTTTAAATCTATATCCAAACAAACACAGAAGTCACAATAAATCTGTCATTCAGTTATTCAGGTCTATGGCTTTAAATGATTAATAGTGATAAGATTCAAGAAAGGCATTCAATGGAAACACTTTCTCTACAGCCTCTAGCACCGGAGATTGAAGCTGTTGGCCAGGCTGAATGGCATCGCCAAGAAGAAGAATGATAAAACGTCCTTTTATTGGCAGAGCTCGGGTTTGGAGCATCCATAACTGAAGCCTGAGCTGCAAACTAAAAGCGTGCCTAAGGACCAACCAACTTGTAAAGGAGAAACTCTACCCTGGCTACAACAAGGTGTGGTGGTGCCTTGTTGGGAAGATGCTGCGGGGATGAGGACACAGAGTGACCGGGTTTACACCGGTCGTGGTGGGATTAGTGTGGCAGACACCTCCACACTGCACAGCACCAGAGCCCTGGGGTATGGCTTGAGGAACGTGGCACAATTCAGATATAAAGGAAAGCCTGTATGTTATTAGGGTTCACATCTATTCTGAGAGGGGTCAGTAATCTTCAACCAAGCAGGCAGGAGATCACAGAATCACAGAATCCCAGACCGTTAGGGATTGGAAGGGACCTCCAAAGCTCATCCAGTCCAATCCCCCTGCCGGAGCAGGAACACCCAGATGAGGTTACACAGGAAGGCGTCCAGGCGGGTTTTGAATGTCTGCAGAGAAGGAGACTCCACAACCTCTCTGGGCAGCCTGGGCCAGGGCTCTGTCACCCTCACTGAGAAGAAGTTTCTTCTCCAATTGAAGTGGAACCTCCTGTGTTCCAGTTTGTGTCCGTTACCCCTTGTCCTATCATTGTTTGTCACCGAGAAGAGCCTGGCTCCATCCTCGTGACACTCACCCTTTAAGTATTTATAAACATGAATGAGGTCTGCCCTCAGTCTCCTCTTCTGCAAACTAAAGAGCCCCAGCTCCCTCAGCCGCTCCTCATAAGGGAGATGCTCCACTCCCTTGATCATCTTTGTAGCCCTACGCTGGACTCTCTCCAGCAGTTCCCTGTCCTTCTTGAACTGAGGGGTAAGATCACCCACATGCCTTGGACTGCACTCAACCATGAATGATTGCTGGAGTATAGTAAGCCTAAACCAGAAGTTACGAGAAATTTGGACAAATCAACGGTGTAAGTGAAGACACAAATAATGTAGAACTATACCAAATTAGGACAAAACGTATCAGCCTTCTACCAATTAGGAAACAAATATTAAAAAAAAAAACAAACCCCAAACCCAACAAACCACCAGCCACCAGTGTAGTAACTACTTCCTCCCCTAGAAATGCATTATCAGTGAGGGTAAGTGAGCCCACATCCCCCACTGATGCAGAAGTCCTTCCCCACGTCCCTTTCTCTGTAGCCATCACCTTTCCCAGTGGTCTCCCACACCAGGGGACAGCAAGGGACCCCCGTCCCTGTGGCAGTGCAGGATGCACCAGCCAAAGCAGCCCTGCCACAGCACCCACAGTCCTGTGGGTAATCACAGCCCAGCTCCTTTCTTTTACCAGCAAGGAACCAAAGCTGGGGAGGGTGAGCAGGTTGTGAAGGGCAATGGCATCACTGGCTCCGAAGCCGGACAAGTCATGAGTTCCCTGTCCCACACCCAACTGCAAAAAGCACACTTACATATTTCATGCCACACATAACATCCAGGCTGGGTGACATAAAGGTTAAAAGCAATTTTGGCTGCAGTAGAGCAGCACATAGATTACAAGAGGAATTTTATTATCAGCGTTCACTGTAGAAGGGCTGCTTTGCAGTGAGGATGCAAGAGATTCCAGAGGAAAGCCAATGATCTTACGTGACTGCTGCCAGCCACTGACACAGCCGCCTGCAGAGCGCGGCCATACCTGGCTATCACCACATCCACACGGGCTACCGGAGCAGAGCTCCTGCTGCACGGGGCCTGGTGCATGCAAATCACCTTATCAGCAATGCTAATTCTCAGTCAAAAGAAGTAACTGAACTTTTCAACAGTCAACATTTGAAGGAGGTCTCAAATAGCACTCGCAGTAAGCAGATAACCATTTTAAATATAGAGGCACTGGAATGGAAGCTCGACAGTGCTGGGTGCCAGCGGTGATCTGGATTATTTGCTTGTTACTAAATACCCCGCAGCATTGCTTCCCAGGTTGTTGAGCTCAAGCGTGACGCAAAGAGCGGCGGAACAACAAACAAGAATTTACAGGGTTTTGTAAGCACTGAAATAATTCAAGGAATAAGGAATGAACCGGCTCAGGGCTGCTGCTGCTCAGGATTGCATCTTTGCAAGAACGAGGACAGTTCACCGTTTAATTCCACGTAAAACCTGACTGAGGGCTTGACAAGCACTGCCAAGTCTCAGCAACAGAACAGCAACATGAGTATAAATAAAGGAAAGAAGGCTGGTGAGCGTGGATTCAATTCAAGGATGCTTTTCCCCTTCTATCAATGCCCGGAAATAATCTGCACCACAGTGTTGCTGAATTCCTCAGGACTTTTAAGAACAATTTCTCTGTGTTTTGTAGTATACACACCTGTAGAGGAGAGGGTGAAAGTCCACACGTGGAAAAACTTGCTACCTCTGACTATCGCAAAGTTTAGAAGGGGGCAGGAAAAAACCCCCCAGAAAAGAGCTCCAGAGCAACGTTAGTTCCACATGGAAGAAAGACTCTCCAGGAGCAAGCCTCCCTCTGCAAAAAAGGCATTAAAAACCAGCTCATAAACTAACGCCTCCAGGCACTAAGCCAGACCAAAGTCAGACCTTAGCAAGGCTTTAAACGTGCGTACCAGGCGTGCTTCTAAGAACTTCTACAGCACGGAAAAAGCAATGGCAAAGAGACAGGAAAACCAGGTAAATCAAAGCCCATAAATGTAGCTATCGACAGCAGATTCACTGTGCAGATACAGGCTACCCCGCTGACCAGGGGCAGGGGAGATGCACAGGAGGACTGCCCAGCGGCCCCAGTGCCCGGCTGGTTTACAGAGCCCAAAGTCCAGTCTGCAGCTCCAGCAGAGCAGCGGTGCTCAAGGCAAAGACAAGCTCAGACGCACCCCTCGCGCTGTAATCACGCCACTACCAGCAGCATAGGCAAAGTCTGACATAAATAAGATTATTTTTTAATTAAAATTAAATACAGTTGAGAGAAATGGCGAACTGACCGTGACTGAGAGCTCCTGATCAGCGCTGTCCCAGCTTGCAGTTATTAGATCCCATGTGCTGACAGCAGATGTGAAATGTCATGGTCTGTTCAGTAAGGGTAAACATCACCTCTTCCAGCTGAAGTTCTTGTCAGGTAAACTGTAAAATGCTGCCTTTTTATCTGGTTTATAATGTAAGCACCTTCCATAACATATTCTTAAGGACAATTCAGCTGCTGGGTCACAGCCCAAGGGCTACACACGTAACTGTCCTGGTGATCCATGGATGGAGCCTGCTATGGGAGCAGGGTCTTTACCAGCAGCGCCTGTACAGCCTTGCTCCCTCAGCACAACCAGAAGTCAAAGGCAATAAAGCACTTGCCTCTCCCCTTCCTTTTCAAGTGCAGAGCGTTCCCTTTCTACCATTGCAAGCTTCTTAGGACCGTTGGGTTTCACTGGTGTTCTTAAGAGAAAAACCAAATGGCAAAACCCAAAAGAAACCAACCAACCTTTCATTTTTTAAGCCAAATTTTGTTTCCAGTTTCAAAGCACTTCCCACCTACTGCTTTCATCCAGTCTCAGAAAAACCTACCACACCACATCGAAGCAGCCCCTAGCCTAGGAGAGGGCAACCAGCCACTTCCTCCTCCCTACAGCCCCACACCTACACGTTGCTGTGCCTACAGAACCGTGCTCAAGGACACGCACACCTCGTCCCATCTCCCCAGGTGACCGTTTTCTGCCTTGTCGAGGGGGCAGCTCCTTGTTCTAGTCAAGCTGCAGCAGAGGAAGAGGGACAGAAAAATTTGGAGGAACTGAGACACTGTCCTGAAAAAAGCTGTAGGAGTTTGCAAACAGATGTAGGGCTAAGTAGCTCCCTCAAGAATGGTTCATGTGGTAGGAAGTAGAAGAGAAATACACACTGTTCTTTGGGCTTGCTGCCACAGAGACCAAATCTACGCATTTTGAATCATCCCATAGGAGTCACCTGGTCAGCTTCTGACGTCTCCTTGTGACCGTTCTCCAGATGGGCTCCTGACTGAGGGCCCTGCACCACCTTCACTCCAGGTTGCCCGCAACACAAAGGTGCTCACACCAGCTTTTCCACTTCAACACTACTCTGTCCAGTAAGCTGATAAAGCAGTAATGCTCGCTTATAATCTGTAAGCCAACTGTGTTTTCAACAGAAATGGCTGCTGTAGCCCTCATGC
Source organism: Mesitornis unicolor (assembly GCF_000695765.1). Classification (NCBI taxonomy): domain Eukaryota; kingdom Metazoa; phylum Chordata; class Aves; order Mesitornithiformes; family Mesitornithidae; genus Mesitornis; species Mesitornis unicolor. The sequence continues at coordinate 5,195 of NW_010179563.1, forward strand.
TTTCATAGCCATACCATTACACAAGATTCTCCTCAATGCAGGCCATGGGCACTGGGACAGGAGACTTTTGGGGTCTCCTCCCAGGGCACTGCATGCCCAGCAGCAGCAGCACTTCTAGGGCAGACTGCAGGGCACCTTCTGATGCTCCCGTGAGCACCCTGCATTAGGGAGCTTGGGCAAGCAGGGCTGCCACATCACAGTAACAGCTCTGTATCCTTCATCCTACAAAGCAACAAAAACACCCCACACCAGTAGCTTTTGCTGGCCATGTTTTTATTCATTTTTTGTTTTTTTTTTTTAACAGGGGAGCCAATGATACATCCAGTATTTCAAAAAATCAGAAGGTAAACCAAAATTTTCAGAAGACTGAGATGCTACATGCTATATTTAACCTAATTTTATTCATGCTTGCTTTGGAAGGGGGGTTGGGAGCGGGACAGGAATCATTCAGTAAAAACATACAGTAAAAACAAAATGTCTCACCATATAGAACTTGAACCTACAGTAATGTTGTACCTTAATTATTTCCATGCACACAACTAACATTACAAAATCTTTAAAAAATGAACACAATTAAGACTTCTAGGAGCATCCGATAATAAAGCAATTCCTAATTTCTTTTGTAGAGATCAAGCACCTCCAATTACAAATTCCTATACACAGTGAGTGCTTCACTTGAAATGAAACTAGAAAATAAAAATAACCATGTATTGGATAGCCTCAGAATAAGCCGATGTTAATATATCCAGCTATGTAGGCAATAAAACCATAGTGCTAAACAAAACTTTTATCTGAAAAGTAACTCAAAAAAAAAAAACGTTAAAGTTGACTTTCTATAATTACAGAAATATACTTATTTGCTAAAATAAATAAAAGTGCTGCATATTAAACACTTCACTATAAAGAATGCATACCAGAACATTTATAAATACCGAATGATTTTTCCGTAAGAACAGCTACTGCAATAATGCTGGCTAAATAGAAGTGCATAATGAGAAGCACTACGGGTGGTTAATGTTTTGCCACATACTGCTGTTACCTTGAGGTAGATAACACATGCGTACCAAATTCTGCATTCGTTTCAGTTGCTGCTGGTATCATGTGTTTAAGAAATGTGTACAGTATGAAAAACTCTAAAATACGCATGAACCAAAGGAAAAAAAAAAACAAAAATGGTTTGGGAAAAATAGATATTTTCATGCAATTATGTACAGTCTCACTGTGTAAATTTCAAGGCAAGGTTCTTTTTCTGCAAAACATGGACACTGTTTTACTGAGAGAATGGTTGTTTTTTTTTACTTGGTTTAGTGCATTTTTTTATTACCTCCTGCATTTTGCATTATTTTGCTCTATTCTTTAATTTTGTGTGCAAACGACATGCCAGTTTAAAAAACAAAAACTAACCCATGTATAGAAAGTAATTCTGGATTGTAAAAACAATGGTAAACAGAAAACTAATGAAATCCATACCAAAATTACACCATCTGATTCAAGTAAAAAAATTACTTACGCTAGGAATAAAAAAAAGACCAACACATTTCATGACTATAAAAGAAATGTCTGCCGAGTGTTTCAATTCAGGTGTTTCAGAATGCTGCTGTATGTTTTGTGGGGGATCTGGGGAGATGATTTCATAGCAGAAGGCGTTAACGTGGCCTGTATCGATTTCAGTGGCGAACCAACAGGGCTGTGGAACTGAGGAATACCTATAGCCTCAAGCTGCTTGTTGAAGAGGAGTTCTCCACTGTTACTCAGAAAGCTCTCTTCTCTCTCCTTCTCCCCAAGCTTCCCCTCTTCTACTGGCTCAGGTTCTAGCATTTCAGCATCTTCTTTCTTACTAAAAAATTTGTCCAAATAACTGGTGTAAGTATTTTCTTTCTCAGCTTGTTCATCTTTCCTCACTTCGCAACAAAACTGGTCTATGAGGAAGCACTCCTCCCCACTACTCACAAACTGACTGTCCCAAGAAGTTTGGTACAGAGCCTCCAACTGCGCCAAATTTGCCATTCCTTTCTCCTGCTTCTCTCTGCTTACTGACTTTGATATTATTCCTTTCAACTCTATTTGAGACACGGAGCTATTCAAGTCATTTAATTTATCAACATCAGTAGACTCGTGTTGTAAACTAAGCTGAATGGTTTCTGCTATAAACGAATCAAAGTCAAATCCTTGATTCTTCTCCCTTTCTCTTTCAACAAGTTGCTGTGATGCTTCCTCGAGTGCTATCTGAGCTTTCACCAACCCATTCTTTTCACATTTAGACTTGCCTTTCTTATCAGACTTTTCTTTGCTCTGTTCCTTCCAGTTTGAAAGATCTATAATAAGCTTGGGCTCATAGTAATGGTTAACTTCACTGTCTCGCCAAACTAAATTATCTAGGTATGAAGACGACCTCATTTTGTAATTACAAGTGTGACTACATTCCAGATCACAGTACTTGTTTTCATGGTGATCTGAATACTGCCAGCAAGGCTCAGTAGAGAAGTGGACGTCAAAGGCAGGATCCTCCAGGTACTTTTCACGATCTCCATCCAAATATTTGCGAGGATCTACTTGCACTTCTTCCTCGTCAGTAACGTCAGAAAGAGCCCTTGGATCACGCTGAACTTCATCAGCTTCGTAGTTATTATGAATAGGCCAGTCATGGTCTGAAAACTGACTTTCATGGTATCTGTAAAACAATTTTCTCAGTGTTAGCAGCTAAAAAACAGTCTCCTAGCTCCCAAGACACAGACAGTTAAGTTACCCTTACAGAGTAACAACAATTCAACACAGATAAAGTTTTTCCTCAGCCCAACTGGGTACCACTTTCAGGTTTTTATTTTAATCTGGCATAAAGCAAGCCTCATGTGGACATCTGAAAGATTTAAGTCCAGAATTACGTACAATAGCTCACTCCATTGACAGAACTCTTCCTTCAAGTGTGTTTAACTGACTTGAAATGACTACTGTAAGACTCTTTACTATTATATGTGCTAAGTATTGGACAAGACAATCGTACTTAAAACTCCATTTGAGGTTTTGGGGTTTTTTTTTGAGAAATATTTCTTTTCGGAAAAAGTAATGGAGAGATTAACTTTAGATTCTCGAGTCCTGAGTGCACCTCAGGAATATCCAAGTCAGCCTAATGAATTATAAACCCAGTGACAGAGTTTATTCTCTGGTCAACTTCACAGAAAGAAACAAACAGAAAAGGAAATAATGCCCATGAAGCAACACTACTTCAAAGCACACAACTGTTCAGTTATGTTACGTGCCACAGTAAGTGATAAATTTACCTTTCCCAATTATAAATATGGCTGTGACTTTCATCCATCAGCAGAATATCATCAACCTCGTCTTCAATGTGAAAAGGATGAGTTGAAATAGGCTCATCCGTTGGAAAAGAATAAATGCTCATGTAAGGATGGGACAAAGCTTCTTCTGCTGTCAATCGATCCATGGGACTAAATGTCAAAATTTGCTCCAGAAAGTCCAGCGCTGCAGAGAAAAAGTAATCATTAAATAGGAGAAAAATGACATTTCAGACATCTAGAATTTAAGATTCAGGTGCAGTGCCTTTCTCTAGAGGTGTGCATTTGCTTATGAAGTAGCCATCCAGGAAGTATCAGCTACTGATGGTGTACTGCCAAATGTGCTTTTTGTAGCCATGGGAAAGCTAGAAGAGTAGAGGTCAAATCTAAGATCTAATTTAACTTAGAGCAGGAAAGAATACTAAGAGACAGAATGCTTCAAGGCATATCAGTATCTACCAACAGCTACCAGGAAACATTGCTGTCGGGTTGTTTGGAGGACTGTCTTTTCAAAGAAGGTTGTTTTATACTGACTCTGTTCCAATGTTCCCTTAAATTTAGAAGGCTGGTGTCTCAAAATAGAGCAATTCCAGTGCAAACGAGTCCAGCAGAGATTCACAATTCTACTCGGAAGATGACCAAGCAGCTATCATGGAAGCAGACTTATTTTATTACAGCACAATCACACACATGCACTGTGAAGTTGTTCACTATTTTATGATTGTGACATACAGGAAATATGTTTCCTGCATTACTTACCTTCAGGACTGATGCCTGGAAGCAACTGAGTTAAAGGTTTGTGTGGCTCAGTCATATCGTTTCTAATGTAAACTGGAATTACATTGAGAAGCTCCTGACGGTCCTCCTCGTGTACAACAGGAATTGATTCTAGGATCAACTGCATCTGTTCAAGTTCATGCGCACCTAAGCACCAAGAGAAAATACAAACTGCCACGTCAACTTCAAACACTTCTGATCCCTGTATATGAACGGGGTGTCAAAACTGTGTGCTCTGGGCAGCTATCTTTGGTAGAAGACACTTATCTCCTACAACAGAGGAAAGGCTGAGGTTCTACATTCGAATTATAATAAATCTGAAGAGCTCTCAAATGCTGTAGCATATGAAGATCTACAGGGTTGCTACGCATAGAAAAAGCGACCCAACCGTAAGCTTTCGCAAGGATGTTTTCAGGACGGATGAGGTACTCCACAGCAACACCCTATCCTTTGGTTATATACCATGTACTGCAACCCTTCCCTTTCAACTGATCCACCCAATTCATTCAATATTAGACCTCACTTTGAATTGCATGTCCCTTATTAATAAAAACAGTACTGGTTTAGCTCAGCAAGAGATCTTACAGGCCACAACCACTTGTATTAATATTGTACTCTGAAACTCTGCATTACTCTCAGGTGCAAGGCAAAAATCACCTGCCAGTTCAGCAGTGTAATCTTGTTAAAGATAAAATACTGTATTATGATTGACACTATAGTACACGTCCAGTAATATCTGATGTTTCCCCGGGTAAGAACTGTAAGGACCTATACAGCAGGTCAATTTTGATTAATGAACAGCATCTTTATTCAGCACCAGTATAGCTGGAGTACCCAGAAATACCTCTTGTCTACCTCAATTTATTGTTCAGCTCCAAGACGCATGCAGCACCCTAGAGATTCAACTAGCAGATGACACTGTATTAGATTATTTGCATGACAGTGCTCCCCTCCTTCACCAAGCAGCTCCGGGCAATCATCACCAATACTGATGCATGCAACATTAAATACAAGATTAAATGGGGCCAGGAAGACTGTATCATCTCAAAATCTATGCACTAGCTGTTGACTTCAGCAGTTTGTATGGCAATCTGCACTGGAAAGAAAAGCTTAAGCAAAGTCACTACAGAAAATTTGATGGAGATCTCATTCCCCAAGTGAATCAGTATTGCCTCACGTTAACTTATTTGCTGGAAAACAGATTCTACTGTATCCATCCTAAAAATTAATCGCCTTGCTTTCCACTACAAGTGAAACGAGCATTTTAAAAATACTCATTTAGAAGAAAGAATTACAAGAGTTGTTTGGAACAGCTACTGAACTCCTCTGCCTCATCTCAGATACTCTAATTTTAATCTGCATTCTTCCTTCCCATTCCCATCAGCTTTCCAAGCAGCAGGATTCCTGAGGGATGGATGGTTCAGAAGTAGGCAGGAATTTGCAAATTAACTAAACCAAGCCCTTCAAAGAAATTTCCAAGATAATTTTATTCAGTCTCAGGACAGGCTATCACGTATCTTCAACCCTCTTCCCTTTCCAAATGCATGACATTAAGTCCACTCCTCTTTAGAGCACAAAGCTATGGCAGTGCTAAGCTTTCAAAGGAAAGCATTCACACTTCAAAACACTTTTCTGGGTATCTACACAATGCAATTGGGCTTGTTTATGTGCCTCACAAACTTAGGATTTTGGTTACAGAGTTTGAAAAAAAAAAATCTAACTCACTGCAGAGTTATTAGACCAACAACAACTTTTGGCAAATACAATTGCTACTTGAAAAAAAAAGCCAAATTGTTGGCAGTTGCAATCAATCTAAGCTGAATGCTGAAATCCTCAGACTTCCTCCCACTATTTCACTATTTTCCAGTAGAAATGCTTGACGCAATGGAAACCTAATAAATCTCTTATCAGCCGAGTACGTTACTCCAGTAGTTAGTAACTCAGAGTTAGCAACTCTTAACTGCACGTTAAGAAAAGCCTCTCTGCATATTAATCGTTGATTTCTATAAGATAATGGTTTCAAGGTGACAGTATTCCATTAGCAGTACTTAATGGAAAAAAGCTCTCCACTTCACTACCCCAACGCACAAAGAATTACTCAGAGGTGTGCTTTTAGTCCACAGGTAGCTAAAGGAATGTGAACTTTGAAATGCAAACTCGGTTCTCAGAGGTTTTATCTGTATTATTCCAGTGATTTAGACCAACAGGAGCAAATCCAAGAGCAAGCCTGAGTAAGACGGCTGCTGCTGAGGCCCCAGGGTGCACACAAAAGCAGCATTTTGGGGGTTTACTCTAGACTGGCTCATCTGCTCCCACCAACTGAATGCCTGTCAGCAGGTGGAGCACATCGCATGATCTACAGTGCAAGTGACAGTTTAACTGTATCTAAAAAGACTCTGCTTTGTGCACTGTGCTAGATCAGCAGTGGGGTACAGGGCACAAAGATCCTAACCAAAGCACTAATGTAGATGCAACCAATGAGACCAGAGCATTTCTTCTCATTTCAGCAGAAACATTTGAGGGTTACGCATTTCCTTGGTGTGCCACGCTAAGTTTCAAATCTTAAGAGTCACTTCTGTATCACTGAAACAAAGGTCAGGTCAGAACAGCCTGCAGATGACAAATAAAACCCAAAACCAACCCCAGGAATCTGGAGGCTACTCTCTCAATCTCAAATACAAAGAAACAAGAAGTGATTTGGCTGACTACATTTAAAAAAAAAGACCTTTTCTTCATCTTTTCATCTATTCATCTTTATGAATATGATACTCAGGACACTCATAATCCTCAAATAGTCCCTGGATACATCAATTCACTAACACATCTGTATTTAGAACACTTCCTAGGCATCCCATAAATTTAGCTTAACCTACTTACAGATTTACTATATATGAGCACCACATTAAATTGTGATACTTATCTAAATACACACTGGTATGAATAACAAAAATGGAAACGTTTTCTGCTTTACAAATATATCAATTTATAGTTTGTTTATATAGTTGCATCATAATATAGCATATCCTAACAATCAACGGCTATTGATATGAGCCCTGAGAAGCAACCTTTCTTTAGGAAGATAATTAAGCAGCACCCCTCCTTTTAGGTATTTTTATTCTACTCACCTGCAAAGAGGGTTTTCCCAGTCAGCATTTCAGCAAAGATGCAACCTGCAGCCCACATGTCAATGGCTTTAGTGTAGTTGTTAGGAGAAAGCAAGAGACGGGGCGATCTGTACCATTTAGTAACCAATCCTTCCGAAAGATGACCCTAATGACGTTAATTAAAAAGAAAGAAAACAGCTTACTTAGATTTATAAGAGGTAGACTTTTTTAAATTACTTGTTTCTTTAATGCACTACTACAAGATCTTTTGGTCTCGAGGTCCTAGGGATAGTACCACGTGCCCCTTACTAAGTCTCTCTACCTTTTAAAATGGAACAGCAATAATATGGAAGTATTATACTATTTATTAGTCAAATGAGGTACTGCAGCAAAACTTTCTTATTACCAGATGCCAAATAACGCAGCGATGATTATGAACTCTCTTGTGAAACACCATCTAAACCAGGAAGACAGTATCTCTCAATTAATCCCAGGAAGTAGCCATACTTGCATACTATGGATGCACCACTTGTAAACTTAAATAAGGCTTCTATATTTGTGCCTCTAATTTTGCTCTTAAGTTCTGTATTCGCTGTTAAAAATTTGCTTTTCTGAACGCATCTAGACAAAACATGTTATGCAGAGACCTGTTTTACTCTATCTGAAAGCATTCCAGTTCTACCGTGTGATCCCCAGCGTGATATCCCACCTGCTAACAAGGCCCTCCACAGCCTGTCTACCTCTGCAAAAGGGAGAAAGATGCTATTTTAAGAAGGCACAGTTGTCAGCGCACCACTTAAATATTCCCATTCTTCACATACCTTGTGGGAATAATGAGGATCCATGATTCGTGCAAGACCAAAGTCACCAATCTTCAGCACCAAGTCTTCAGTATTAATGAAAAGATTAGCTGGTTTGAGATCTCTATGCAGAACGTTTGCAGAGTGAATATACTTGAGCCCACGTAGCAGCTGGTACATGAAAAGTCTGGCATGATCTTCCAGTAAAGGGCCTTGCTCCAGCAGATTAGCCAGATCTGTCTCCATGTATTCCTGGACAATGTAAACACAGTTCAATTCTGTAAGGGAGCCCACATCATCTGTTAAGTGGCTTCCGCTAGGACCAAGAATTTCAAATACTTTGACAATGTTATCGTGGTCAAGTCTTCTAATAATTTTGATCTCGCGTAGAGCATGTTTAACACTCTGGGGATCTGTAAGGACAATCTTCTTGACAGCCACTCTTTTGTCACAGTCATTATCGACAGCAGAAAAAACTAAGCCATTTCCACCACAGCCCAGTGGTTTTAAGTCCATATACCGAGAGCCCAGATCAAAACCATGAATGTTCATGAGACTTTCAAATTTTTCTGCCATTTTTAAATTCTTTACTTTTATTTTTCCTCAAACTACTAAGCTTCTGTAAACACACGGAGACACTTCCACTGGTATCTGAAGGAAAGGTCTTGCAGAAAGGGAGAAGAAACACTTGGCTTTGACTGCAAGATGGTTTCTTGACACTCTCATTTCATTGTGAGCCAGCCAGGCCTGTTGTGTCCCCTTGAATTTTGAGCCTGTAAGCTCTAGAACTCAAACCAAGCATAAGATAGAAAGATTGCAGCATTCATAGTTCAAGAAAGGTGCAGCATTTCTGCAGACATTAAAGAAAATACTCACAAGAAACTCAAACGGAATGAAATGACATACTATGCACTCAGCTCTACCGTGCTAAACTGGTTAACATTTAACAAAAATGTGAATAAATATGCACATAATAGGCTTCTATTAACATCCTCCTCCTCACAGTGCAGATACATTCAGTGTTGGACTGGTCCTGAGCAGCGTCATTCTATGGTGCTGGTAAGCACTATTTTCTTCTTCTTCCTCCTCCTCCTTTTTCTCTCCTTTGTTTACAGTCTAGTTAAACAGGAAACCGGCAGCTCTTGATTTACAAAAGATGCCTTCTGTTAATGATCAGGTGGCTCCAGCTCACCACAATCACAATCAAAGCTACCATCCATTTTACTCCGTGACAACCTGAAAAGGAGAGAAAAAACACATCGGTATTTCAGCACATACAGAACATTCCTCCTCCCCCAGCTCCTGCAGTTGTCCTCAATATATAAAAACTTATTTAGTGTCCAGTTACAAAGTACGAAACCATGACAAAAACTGAACTAGAAATTACATACACTCTTTATACTTGTGGAGGAAAGCTGACAAAAATCACCATCATTTCTAATCATATGTTAGGAAAGTTTCAGACATAACCTACTGAGAATGTAAGGCGCACAATTAAAAATCCTACTGAATCTTCATAAATAAGGAAGTATCACAGAAACAATATCATCCTCCACCTCAGTCACTAAATTTTGGAGCAATTCTTTCGACTAAACTTCTACTCAACGACAAAACCAGGGTTTTTAAGTATTTCACTGTAAGAGATAACAGAGTACTTTTCACATGGAAAGGGGAAGGGTTTGTGCATTCCCAGTATTTACTGATTTTCCAGAATATACAGCACATATCCAATGCCACTTACAAAGCTTAAATCCCTGTGACTTTTATTAAAATTGACTAACACCTCCAATCATAATTTTGCCTCTACAGATTCACTGTTAACAGCGATCACAGGAGCAATCCCTACATATTAGACAAATATTATTACTTTATCCATTACTTCTACACTTATCCAACCTAGATGACAGAGAAAAAACCAACAGGGAGTACATTTCACACCGTAACTGATATATTCTAGAACTGTTTCCCCTAACACATGGGCACTTTCAGACAATTTAATTTTTAATAGTCTAATGAACGCAACTACTATTTATGAAAAGAAAAGTGGTAATTTTCTCAGCAAGTCTCCCTGTCTGCAGCAGCTGAATGCAGTCATAAAGACCACGTGCTGCATTTTTGCACAACATCCTCATTGCTTTTTAAAGCTCAAAGATGCCACAAAGAGTCAAGAGTGTAGGTTACACAGCGTGGTAAAGTTTGGGCAATTCCGTTACAAATCACTTGTATGTTCTTCCTCAACAACTAAAGGTCACATCAAACTACTAAATGCCTTCTCTTCGATCTTAGATCAGACATTTAAGCTCTCTAAATAAATGTACAGCTCTCCAAACTATCACAACACTTTAGAATTAATCGCACAAGTGTTTTCCCTTAAAACTGTGCTAGCACTTCGGTGGGAAAACCATGACCAAGCAAAACAAGTCTCCTCACTCCTAACAGGGCAGCAAGAATGGCTGACAAATTATTAACATATTTGAAATAACGGCCTCAGTTCACTAATCATAATTACATGCAGAAAAAAAGAAATAAAGAAAGGCACACAGGCAAACAAACCCAAAACTGTTTCAACACATTTCAATATTACTATTCCTTAGGCTCAAGCCTGACTGCCAGCAGGACACACAGCCCCAGTGCCCTGGCTCACTCTCTCCTGCCATGCACCAACAGCCACGCGACAAACATGGGAAAGAAGGAGGAGACACATGCCATCTTCGGCTGGGTTTTTATTTAAGTAAAGACAACCAGAAGTAGTACTTCTGAACTGAAAAGCATTGAGCTGCCCTTCACTGATGTGGTATAATACACTGCCAGAAGGGTGATCTTCAGAGCTTTTTTACTCATCACGTATAACTATTGCCTTGAGATTTCTTTCTTCGCATACTGCCCAGAGTCCTAATTTGAGACAGCATTTTACAAAGGTTATTATAACCTTGTACAAATATAATGACAAACACTGCTACTTTTCCCAAAACTATCTGGAATTTGTGTCAGTATTAAGACATCAGCGTGAGGACTCTTCATGTAATACCCAGGAATTTACTCAAAGAGCAAATATAAAATTTATCCTAGAGTTAGTTGGGATAGCATCAGTGATTACCCAGCTCTTTATTCACACTTAGAAAAACCAGGAGCCTAGCCTCTTGATTTTTAACCTAAAAATACCTTCATTCACATGTACCACTTTCAGGCTCACTCATTCTCACCTGCTGCCTGTAAAAAAGTTTACATCACTTCATATCATTTTCCTTTCATTCCTCACCCCCTGCCTCCCCAAAAAATTGTTATGGAAGTTTATTTCGTAGCTTATACTAACAGTAAATTCCATATTAAGTCAAGGTCCAAAGCCTCTGTTTCAAGACCCTGCAGTATTTTATATCCTCAGGACCATCTAAACCCAGTTGTATTCTTCCCCATAATTATGCTTATTGTTTCACACTGCTGATGTCTTCAGCATGCAGCCACACCGAATCAGTTTGCACCAGCTGGGTGACATATCTGGAACCTCTCTTATAGCTAGATCCATTAAACAGCACAGGAACAGACTCAGAAACACGGCCATCAGTAGCAAGGAGTAAGATCTGCTGATCTCTTCACTGTAACTTAGATCTTACACCTTATTGCCATGACTCAATGTAGGCAGCAGCAGAACCACACCATGAGACCAGTAAATTTTCATTCTGTACCTCTAAAGTGACACATTTTCAGTCACCAGTTTATGGTCTATTTCTCCGTATTTGAGAGTGATCTTTCGTTTGCTGCACTGAAAGTTCTACTTTGGAAACATAACGGACAACAATGCGACAGCAGGTTCACATATCCTTGTCTAAGCAACAACCACCACCCTTCTAAACTAACCCTACACATTAACTACACTTAACTCCTCTTTCACATGAAAGATGTACTTCTTCCACCACGCCAGTTTGATCTCTCACCTAGAGCAGCCCTTTCCTCACACGCTGCAGCCCCTACGCTGCCATTGCCTGCGAGCTGGCCCCTTCGCCACGGCTGCAGCCCCAGAAATCGTCCATGCCAAGCAGCTGAAGCGGTTTCCTCATCCACCAGTTAATAGCAAACAGACATTTAAGACAAACAGTCCTGCAGACCAGCAGCAGATAGGAGGGATGGAAAACGAGTTAACCCCAAGCTTTCCTTCACTCTAAGATAGTGAAATCAAGGCTTTTCTCAAGCAAAAATGAGCTCAAAAGAACCAATTTTCTTCTTTGCATCTTATAGTAGGTTTGAGCTTTGGAAAACAACCAGGCAGGTTTTTGAAAACACTGATACTTACAAAGAGTGACATCAACACCCATTAAGTTTTATACATGTTCAGTTTCAATGAAAGTCGTAACCATCGGTCCAACCATCTGTCTTGAAAATACACACTACAGACACAAAAACGACAAATTCTGTCATTTAGAGCAGTGTAACATGCTCGAAGCACTCGAAACACATGACGGACTATAGTACAAAAAAGGGATGTTTGTGCTGAACAGACTGTTCACACAGACACTGTTTCCATTTACACTGCTCACCTTTCTAAGACAAACTTCCTTTTTAAGTGGCACTTCTATTCCTTCCTTCCACAAAGTTTAAAAGAGGGAAGAACAAAGATACTAGTTTCTTAAGTGGTTTACAACTATGCTTTAAAAACAGAGCAGCTCCCAAGAGAAAGTAACAGAAGTGACCCACAGAAGGGCTGTTGTCTTTGAAATTGCTCCCAGTGCTGGCAGACATCAACACACACCACCAGCTTCATGCATTATGCAGGCAGCCCCTTCAACTCCTGCACGTGGATTTATCACAGTTTTCAGGAAACAGGATGTACACTGAAACACAGTCAAGTACGAGACGTTTACTTTTCAGAAATACAAATAAGACAGAAAGATACCAGTTAATTTGATCATACAGACCACATTATGATCAAACCATTACTCACGAGAGAAAGACCAAGAATGACTAATGACATATTATACAACCTGCTAAGTGCTATCCCTTTGACTATAAAAATACGGGGTAGAGAAGTCTTTTTTTTTTTTTTAGATCAGCCACGTTGCAGTCAGTAGGCAGAGTGAGTCACCCTCCAACTCACGAAACCGTAGCTTTTCTAAAGCCTCCTACTTGCTCCCCACACTGTTTAGGGAACTATGTGCTGGCAGTCAGCAAATGTTACTATTAGTTTATAAATCTTCTGAAGGATCTGTAAAAGCACACAAAAAATCCACTGCATTTTTCCGTATCATAAACAAAAATGGTTAGGTGCTCCTTTCGGATAATTCAATAAATGCATCACTGAAGCAGCCTACCCTCAGCTAACCACAGCCTCCTGCACCTCGGCAGATCTGCTACAGTCTGCTTGCTGTTCCACTGAACAGTTACCCAAGAATGAACGAGAGATAACAACTGCACAACCAAGGGCTGAGCCTCAGCAAGAGGTTGAAATGGAAGTTCCCAGTTTAGCTTTACAGCACAAATTTTCTGAACCCGATTACCAAACTAAAATCTACTTCTATTTTAAGCCACTGCTTTGTAACTGGTTTATAAACACATGATGCTATCACAGCATTATTTTTATACACACACACGAGTGTGTACGTATATACACACACACACAAAAGCTTGTTGGCAACAGCACTTTTATCAACGTTTGCACGGGCCGTATGACAACACAGCAACCACCGTCTCTTTTTCCATGACACAATTAACTTCACCATTGTCAGGCTGATCCAAAATGGCACTGCATCAGCCAGAGAAAGCAATACTCATTGTGCAGAAGCCAAATCTCCACACCCTG
>NW_010179563.1:18971-19214 GCF_000695765.1 Mesitornis unicolor
CTGTCCCCCAAAACCCAAAACCGCGCCCAGCCTCTCTTCAAGCTATTTTCATGGCGTTTTTCAAGCCACTTATGAAAAGCACCAAGTCACTTTTGCCACAAAAGTTGCTGGAGGTTACAGGGGAGCCTGCGGGCACCCTGGAGCAAGCGGTGCCTGACCCCATGTCCGCTGGCCTCCCAGGGAGGCTCCGCCGCCACCAATTCAGCAGCAAAACTTCCGCCGACTTGAAGAGAGGCTGGGCTC
>NW_010179564.1:0-27885 GCF_000695765.1 Mesitornis unicolor
AACTCCTAATATTCTGTGATTCTATGATTCCATGATATCAGACTAATTTCGAAGTGATGTGAACCAATGTTGCCAGCAATACTGAAATTTTCAGGTACCCAGCTATATTTTGGAAAAAAACCCCAAACCAACCAACCAACAACAACATCAACAACGAAGAAAAAAGAAAAAAATCTTTAAGCCAATAACCAAATTTGAAAGTAAAAAGAAAAGCCCCCAGGTAAAACTGGCAGTGATTGTTGATTTTTGTCTATTATTGCTTTTCCCTGGAATATGGGGTACAAATGTATTCCTTACAAATATATTTAACAGATTTTCTGCTTCTGCAGGCTCTTAAGCTATTAGTAATGGCTTTCATTTCTTATACTCTCTTTTCGAGACATCTTGTAATTGTGGCTTTTGACCTTTTATTGAAAGTTGTAAGTCACATGTAAGTTCTTCAGTGGCCCTTAGGAGCACATGAGCAAAATGTTTTGTGAACCTTCTGAACCGAACATTTACTGAATAATTGCAATGCTGGGGGATAATCCTTAAAAACACACGTGCTTCCATTCTATGGTACACAATCACGTTAGTTTTATGTTTCTGCAGAAGGAATGCAATTCAAGACTTAATAAGAGGATTAAATTGCATAATTACTTTAGAGGCACTAAAGCACACCAAGATGCATTGCAACAATTAAGATCTTTAGCAGCATTGCCTTATGACAGTTGCTGCCTCTGGAAGGCAAAACATTAACAGACAATCAGCCCAACCAAGGGTTCTCACTGGGATATGATTTTAAATTACTTAATAAAGACTTTAAGACAAAAAATTTGTGATCATCTTCATAGGGTTCATAAGTCCAGTAAGGTCCTGATTTAGTACAAGCTAACAATGAAATGACAGAAATTATCTATTTGCTGACATTACAGAAAACGAGACAGAAAGCTCAGCTATTTTTCTAAATGCAGTAAGAGAAATAATGTCAAAGCTGGAGTTAAAACCCCCAAGGCTGAGCTCAGAAAGCAGTCTTGCATTGGTATAATGAAATGCCGATGCAGAATACCCAACAGAACTTACTGTGTTGTTTGTTTTTTTATCACAGAAAATGGGGCAGTATGGGTAACTTCTGAATTAACTGATTTCAGGCGGAATAACACTACTCCTGTTTTACAAAAATGATAACTTCATTAATTCTGAAAAAAAAACAACAAACCTGCATCTTCTCCTTCAGCAACCTCCCTATAGCTCAATTTGTCAGAGATGCAGGAAATGGCCCGAAGGGGGCTGCTGATACCACGTAACTTAACTACTTATTTTAGTTTGATGTGAATCACCCCTTGCAGCAGCCTTTCTCCATGATGGCAGGAAAAAGCCCAATGGCTAATTTACAATTTACATTAAACATCCAACATCTAGACAGATAACTCCAGGCAAGTTGAATTCCACCCAAAACCAAGTCAAGAGTCTGAATAAAAATATGTCCTTTTCCGTCTTATAAAGCAGCAATACAGTCAAGATCTGAAAACCTTTCAAGACAGAAAATACCACCTTCTTCAGTCACCTGAAAATATCTATCCACAAGAAAGAGACTGCCTTTGCATTGACCAAATAATTCTGAGAGCACAAAGTTATGATACCACCAATTCAGCACCACTCACGCCACCATTCTTTCAGTGTAGGGATCTCGGTGGTCCTGCAGATATCTTCCCTTTCTCTTTAGACACTGGTACAGCACAGCTCAGCTCCAACAGGCATTAAGGCAGTATGTCACGCCCTTCTATTTTTTTTAAAACAGTGCTGCTGGCCAAGTAAATACATTGCTTAGAGACAGGGACATGAGCTCCTTCATCTCTGAATGTTATCACATTCTTATAGTTATTCATCACTTAAAAAAAGAAATTGTATGTGCTCTTTTCCAATTTAGGAATCAGATCATAATGTTGCTCTACATTAAGTCAATGTAAGAAATCCAGAGTCAACTCCCATGAAGCAAAAACAATGTAGAAAGAGAAGCAAGCAATCCTAATTGCTCAATATTGGTCCTAATCTGAAAGAAAACTTGGCACAGCACTGATAAAACTGCTTGTGATGTAATCAGTTTCTTTGAATAGTACAGTTTTCTTATGGGAAGCTAACTTAATGGGAATATCAGTTCAAACAACAGGGTGGTTACACTTTAATAGCTAGTTCTTTCCAAGGACAGCCTTTCTACCTTCAAGCAGATAAATAAATTCCATCTACGAAATTTTTTCCCTATCATCTAACTTCAAATAAGCGAACTTCTCGAGGTCCCACTGTTTGTATGGTTACGCAGTATAAGAATAGCTCTTTCTCAGCCCAGCAAGCAAAAGGAACAATTGGGAACATTTTAATAAGCCTGTAAGTTCAAAAAGCAGTGTGAAATTATGAAAAGTGTGTTGATGTCTCAAACACTGTTATATATGCATTAGATGTAAGAATGTCTCCTATTTAAAAGCATACCACACTGTGCCCTGAAAGAAGGCAGAGTAAGAGAGCACGGGTAAGAGGAAAGGTCCAACAATGCAAGCTCCCAGGTGGGGTACTCCTTTAACCAGGTGGAATTATCTTCTTATTTCAGGCAGACACAGGGCCTGTTGGGTGTTTACTTGCAAATTTAAATAAGATACATTTCAAAGCCATGTTAGCTGAGAAAGAGATTTGCTCTGGTGCAGAGAACAGGATTTTATAACGCATACAACTTTGACAACCGCTTTTACTTAAAAGCAACTTACCTTTTCACAGCTGTCTAGCATTCAAATGATTTGGTAAATCCATTATGCTCTCTCCAGTAAATCAATGTGCAAGCAATCTACTTCTGTTTGATTTAGACACAACCTTCTCTCTAAGATTTTATACTTTAATGAAGAAGCATGTACCTTATTTGGGGGAAAAGGGGAAACTACACTCTGAACAAGTATCTTCCATAGTTCACTTCTGGTCCTTCTAATGGTGCAACAGTACTTACTAAGCAATAGGGCAGATTTGTTGAGCTTTTCCCTAGTTTCTCCTCACAAGTTTGAGATTAATAAAAAACCCCTTAAATTCACATTAAGTAACTAGAAAAAATAACTCACCATCAACATACTCTGTTGCTCTGGAGTGATATGTTGTTGCTTGCATTCTTGCCTGCCAGTAATCCCAATTAACTAAAGCTGCTCCAACCTAACTATTCTACTCAACCCAAAGCTCAGCTCAGAAGGAAGAAGTACAAGGGAAAAAGTCATTCTTCTCCACTTTTGAATGCATCTCACTCAAGATGAAGAGTCAAGATCATAGTTTCTTAAAAGATGATGTTGATATAATTTTGCAATAAATCTACGCATAGCATTTCTATTTACTCACTCTTAGACATTAAAGCTTTCATGGGAAGAAAAAGAAACAACTCAACCAAAACCCAATCAAATATTGCCAGGAGCAAAGAGTTTAGTGTGATCCTGAATTTGCATTGTACTTTTGGAAGGAATTTGGATATAATGCTGCTGAAAGAAAGCCTTGGTGCCAACCCGTGTGTACAGCACAGCACTTCCCCCTGGCTCCTCACACAGATCAGCGAATCTCACACCAGGATTAGTCCCAGAGTAACAAAGGAACCACCCACATGCTCCAAAACAAAGCCTCACAGAGAAATTTCCAGCTATATTATTTCCCTTTCCTTGCCTTTGTTAAATACAGGAACAGTTTACCCTATAGTGCTTGACCTATATGCTCTCCATTCTACCTCTATTTCTTGGTTTAAGAAACTAGTTTGCCAAATTCTCCTACAATTCTCCTACAGGCTCTGCAGTGGCACATTCCAGACCATTGCACTGCAAGTCATATCAGAAAAATAAGTTGAGCTGTAAGCTCATTCACCGAAAGGAAATTAAATTTTTCTTCTGCTAGGGAACCACTATAGTTTCTTATGTCCAGATTAATTGTATCTACCAGCTTTAATTTTCCAACCGCAGGATCAGAAGATCAGTTATTTTGGAATTCTGTATCTGTAAGAATTCAAGTCAAAAGATAAAAAGGTCCAAAAAAACTTTTAGCAAATACATAACATCAAGAATAAAATACAGACACAGATCAAGTAATAAAACAAAAAAAAAAAAGGAAAGAAAATTAAAATCTGTATCATTATAATGCCTCAACTGATGCTGAGGAATAGCTTTTCCAGCTGATCATAGAAAAAATTGAACTGAAAAAATTTTAATCATGAAAAACCTTATTTGCTATTACATAAAAGTTCTTGTTCAGAAATAAGGAAAAAAAAATTACAAATTCCTACCTCAGGTTAACATATCTTCAAATACTAACATTGTAGCAATGGAAAAGGAAAACTAGAAAATTGTCTCATTCCTTCTAATGCATTATCTGTAACTTCTCTGATTCCAACTTTTTCACTTCATCAATAAAAAAATGAAGTTCCTCTTTACAAGACAACATTTTGACAATTACTTAAATTTCTTTTAATTGCCAAAGAAATTCAAAGGATCCAGCTAGATGCAGTCTTTTTGATCCAGGTTATTTATTCAAATAGAGCCCAAGCAGAATTTAAAGGTATTCCAGTTTTATATGCTTATTCAAATTGAAATGATTTTTTGAGCTTTCAGAGTTTTGGCTATCAATTACAGCAATCAGCTGTCAATTTATGCAGAAAACTGTTGCATTTTGAAAAAAAATAAAAAACATTTTGGAAAATAGTTGTTCAAGTGAGATGTGCTTTTGGTTTTATCATTATATTTTTGCAACATTTTTTTAATGTGACATCTAAACTTCCTCGAGTTTTATCCTTTGGTTTTCTTTTTTTTTTCCTTTTTTTTTTCCCCTGGCAGTTACCAAAACAACAATCTTGATTATCTAAGACAAAATCAATGACAAAAAACAGAAAGCAGGTATTTTACAAATAAGTGTCAAGTCCACTTGTGTGGTTAGATAACAACAATCTAATTTAATCTATACAAAGATATGCTCTGTATTTTTAGGCTTCCTGTTACCATTGTGAATATACTATGCTGGTACAGGTTTTGCAATCCTGAATATTAAGCACCACATTTACTTGAAGCCGAAATCATTAAAAAAATGCAATTGAGTTATGAGTAAACATTCTTCTTGGGTATGCCTGGAAGCCCACCAGGCTATAAAGAGCTCCTGCTTTACAGCATAAGTTTAAAGTTTCCAGCTGTACAATAATCTGCATCTTTGGACAACATGCAGATCGTGCCACCTCCAAAGGGCCCTTGGAGGGGACACTGCATCTCAGAGATGAGGAAGTCACTTCATTAAGAGAGTGGCTCAGAAGTTCTTCCAGCATGGCTAGCCCAGCAGCCTGAGGAGCCTGTCAAGCACCAGATATTAGAAAATATCTTGCAAGAACTTGCCACTTGCATCCTGTGATTACCATCCAAGAAGGAAAAAAAAGGTGAAGGAATGGAGGAACCATCTGATGTGACAGAATGGTTGGCAATTCCTGCAGACTTGTACCCCGATCAAATGATTTACAAGAGTGTTTGAAGTAAGAGATGAATATTAATAGGTAACTAACGATGGCCAGCATTTTTGCTAACAAAACCTAAACATATTTTAGCATGGAAAATACAGATTTGTTTATTTATTTTAATCATGCCAAATAGTTACATATTTTTGCAATAATGTAAATGTAACTTACTTGTTACCACAGAAAGATACATGTAGCTGAGTTTTAGGACATTATATATAGTTAGGATGCTAAATGTGATGGGCGTTTTTTCCTTTGCATTAGTCTTGTGATTTATTTTACAAAATTAACAGGTTGTTTGTTGTTTTATTTTTTTCTTTCTCTTGTGCCTGGGGATACATATCTGTACTGTTCACAAGATCCCTTACCTAGTCTATAAGCAGGTAATAAACAAATAGTGAAATGGATGGATTAACACCACTTTTTAAAAATTCAAGACAAGGTTTTGTTCAACTATCAGAAATAATAACTATATATATGTGGATATATTTAAAAACACACTTGAATGTACTCTCTTCAGCTTTTTTTGCACACTTCTAAGATCTGTTAAAATCCTGTAAAAGTATGGATTTCTAGGGAACTACTGCTAAATTCTATAGTTCATAGACCCAAAATAAGCAGTAACTTAAATTACTTTAAGTTCATTATATAAGAGCATCTATAAAAACCTCATTCATTCACATTCCTGACAGGAACATCTACTACAGCAAGCAAAGATTAGAGTAAGCAAAAAACCCAGATAGTAATGATCAAATTATTGTCTACCCTGGCTGGAAATTGGTACATTTTCTATTTCATTTTTCTGCCAAGTGAGTTTCAAACCTGGACAACTAAACCAACCTAAATGTCTACAAGAGTATTTTTTGTAGTTTCATGTGTGGAAAACTGGATCTTAATGCTGTTCTAGTTGTAATCTCCTGCTTTTCTCATCTCTGTCACTGCCCTGAAAACCATGGAGTCCCACAGAGGAGCTAAGTGTAGGGCATTATCAATGCTGGGAATAGCCCCAGAGCAGGAGCATCCTCTGGGAGCTCCTCTGACCCAGCATCGGCTGTGTGTTAGCTCTAGCACAACCAGACCAAAAGAAGGTAATTACCTCAAGAGCCAGTAGAGATGAATGGAGAAACCGAGATAGGCAGTTAAAAGAGGGGAAAAAACCAGAGGAAAAGAAAAAAAAGAAGAGGAAAAAAAGCAGCCTGAGCACACGAACACACTTTGCCTTGAGTAATTTGTCTTGTTACAAGTTCCCAGAGATATACATGGAACTCAAAGGAAGAGATGGTCCATAACCCATGCACTCTCCTTGAACTAGCACTCCCATCAATATTTTACTTCTCATCTCTAAAACAATCAGATAATTTTCCCTTTGAATTGCAACTTCAAAGCAATCAAAGTTTTGGATCTGAAAAAGTTTTCTGATTATATACTTAATCTAATAAAAAGTAGCATACAGCATGATTTAAAAAGTATTTTCCTATAAAGGATGACAATTTCTTTAGAGTCTTTCCTGTTCCAAGCATGCCTGGGATGATCATTAAACCCTGGCAAGCTTAAAGACTATCTCTATGTATTTATCAAATTTCACTCCAGCTCTCACAAGATAAGATGAAAGGATGCTGTTACTAGCCAGGCTGAAGAGTTATGGCAGTCTAAAATGCAGAGCACTTTACCTGATGACAATTTTTTTCTAAACAGAATTTTGAGTGGGTTTTTATGTTGTTGCTGTGGGTTTATTTTTGAATCAGTTTTCTTTTTCCTTTTTTTTTTCCTTAAAGTAGGATAAAAAGTCATAAAACAACATAAGTAAATGGAAAAGGACAGAGTTTTCTAAAGAGACAGCTGAAGTAGCCCAGAAGCTATATAAACAAAAGGAATATTATAAAATGTATTTGAGGAAAAAACCTGTAATTTTTGTACGAGAGTCAACACAAAAGATGGGTAACTTCTACATGCATTGTAAATGATGACCAAACCTGACTTTTATACTCAAAACAACCACCATCCTCCCCTAAAAAGCCCCAACACCACCCCACCCCAGACCTCCAGCTCTATAGGCATTTGCTTGCAGTATTACAAGCTATGTGAGCCTTTGCCAAGAAATGTGTTTTGATTTCAGATCCAACACTTTCTCTCTGCAACTCTGCTTTTTCTTCCCTCTGACTCTGTTTTGTAGCACAATGATCAAGTGGGTCTGTTCATGAGGATGCTGACACTAATCCATGGCTTGCTGGCAGGTCCACTGTGTAAGGCAAAGTACCAACAATACGCCCCTTTCCTTCCCAAAATTAAGTAGGATATAAAATTCAAAGAATATTTAGAAAAGAACAGCAAGCAGCAGTCTCAACCCCACTATATCAAATTTCATGCTACATTTGAAAAAAGAAACTAGCTTATAACATAGTAATACAAATGCAATAATGAAGTCTGTTTTCTTTCATCTTTCTTTCCCCCCGCCTTACTTTCCCTTCCACTTCTGTAAACATAATTTCAATCTTTTAACTTATTTTTTCTTGAGTTGTAGCATTTTTGTGGGTTCCTATAGCATTCTTCAGTCTCTAAAATCTCCTTTTCATTTTCATACTCTCTCGCTCTTTCTCTCCCTGTTACAGAGACATTATCTGTTCTTTTTTTCTTCTTCTCATGAGGTTTCATCTCTTCGAGCCATTTCTCTATTTTAGCAGTTCTTCATACCCCTCTCGATCTTTTTTCAGCAACAAGTAGTACCTGAACCACTGCATCAGTACCACCTTAGTTTGGAAGTTTAAAATGTTTAAATGGTGAGTTTTGAACTCTTTTGTCATAGTCTATCTTATTGATTTAGTCTTTAAACTTTTGTGTTCTGAATAGGACTTTTCATGGGGATTTTGGAGGAGAGTGAAGGTGGAAGCAGATGCAAGTAAACACCATAAAAGAGCTGGAGAAGGTTTGCAAACAGCAATCTCAAAACAAGAAAAAAGAAACCTATTGCTTTCATTCCCCAGATATCTTCCACTGCCAGGTGCCCTCAGAAGAGGTGGCCTCTATTTTTGTCAGGACGTGGTTACCCACCACCATCATGTCCAAAGGAGCAAGTGCAGAGCAAAGCCTGCCTTTGCCTTCAAGTAGGGAGTAGAAAGGACACTTTGAACTTAGACCTCTTTCAAAAATATTACCTAACAGTGCCATGGAGATAGAGAGAGATAAGGAAATGTATTACCTCTGCTCTAATTTACTTTTCCAGTGTGTAGATTGAAGTAACTTCTCTCTGCATATGTCCCTTATAAAGTATTGTAAGGAGGGCGTGAACCTGGTGATGAGGCACACTACAACTATGAAAGCCTGCAAAGAAAAACCTTGGGAATCAGTGTCAATATAGGCATAAGAAATATAAAATAAAGTCCAAGAGCTGTGAAATTTATTCAGGGATAGATAGTTACAGATAAGTAATATTTCAATGTGCACTGGCAGCCCAGAATGCCAACCACATCCTGGGCTGCGTCAAAAGAAGCAAGGCCAGCATGTCAAAAGAGGCGATTCTGCTCCTCTAATATGCTCTCCTGAGACCCCACTTGGAGTACTGTGTCCAGTTCTGGGGCCTCTAACACAAAAAGGACATTGAGCTGTTGGGGCGGGTCCAGATGAGGGCCACAAAGATGATCAGAGGGCTGGAGCACCTCCCCTGTGAGGACTGACTGAGAGAGTTGGGGCTGTTCTGTCTGGAGAAGAGAGGGCTCCAGGGGGGATGTTATCGCAGCCTTCCAGTTCCTGAAAGGGTCCTACAGGAAAGCTGAGGAGGGACTTTTTACCAGGGCAGGTAGCGATAAAATGAGGGGGAATAGTTTTAAACTAGAAAAGGGTAGATTTAGACCAGATATTAGAAAGAAATTATTTACTGTCAGGGTGGTGAGACATTGGCACAGGTTGCCCAGGGAAGTTGTGGATGCCTCTTCTTTGAAAGCGTTCAAGGCCAGGTTGGACAGGGCTTTGAGCAACCTGGTCTGGTGGAAGGTGTCCCTGCCCATGGCAGGGGGGTTGGACTGGATGATCTTTAAGGTCTCTTCTAACTCAAACCATTCTATGATTCTATGATATAATACTTGAATAGAAAATTAAGTATGTTATTTGCTTTCACACACCCGTTAAAAAAAAACAAACTAAACAAAACAACAAAAAACCCACAAACCAAAAAAAAAAAAAGAAAGAAAAAAACAACCCAAAGTTTCAATTCCTGGGATTCTTTTATTTCCAATCTTGCTTGTAAATTTAATAATTAAGACAAGGGGATATAACCTGAGTTACAGGGAATACATCTGCTTCCTTAGATGATGAACATGATAATCTTGACAAGGTATCTCATTTTCCAAAAATTCTCATATATTCACAGAAAAATGGAAAAATAAGAATGAGTATATCTTGGCAAAGAAAGGCTCTTCAGAAAGAGCAAAACACACAAATGGATCAGAAAAAAAACTACCAGGTATCACTAAAATGCCTGAGAAGATTTCTTTCCAAAGGAAGTTAAAAAAATCAGAGAAGCCAGTCTGAAAATAACTTGCTGAAGAATCAGAAAACAGTAGAAAGCTCTGAACCAGCCAACCGCCTAGCTGACATATTTTCTGAGTCTTCTGACATTTCTCTTCTTGTTTTAGGACACAGATTTTTACAGTTATGCCCTTGGGTAGGTATTTCCATTTTTATTTGCTAACATAAAAATAAAATAAATATAAGTCTCATAGCTCTAGCTAAATACCAATCCAGCACAGAAAAAGAGAACACTACATCCCATTTTCTATTTTCTCATTTTCAAAGCCAGTTCCATGATTCTGGGGGGCCTACTTCATTATTCTCATTAGAACTGGGCAATTTGGGAAATTTAAACTAACACAGATTAATGAGCTCATGGAAATAAAACCATCAGTGAAAGGAAAAGTGTTTAAACCTTGACTTGGCTATAGAGGTGAAAGAATCTGCTTCTAAAAAGAGGATAAACATAGAGAAGTGTATCTTCCACTGCATTCTGAAGCACATGTCTGCTGATGAGAGCAGTGCTTACATGGACAGCAAGGTAACATCTACAGGAAAGAGAAGGACAGGTGGTGTCTGTAGGACCCTGGAGGGCCAGAGATCAGTACTGTTCCCTCCCCTTTCCGGCCACAGTCTATAAAAACCCGAGGTTTTCGCGGGCTTTTCCTGGTTTCCTGGGCTGCTTCCTGTCGCATCTCGGGACGGCTGGGCCTACCTCCACGTGCTCAGCAGCATCCACCACCATCCGCTTCCCGGCACCGCTGCGGTCCCTGGTGACGAGTCACAGCAGTCGCAGCGGCCACGAGGCACTGCTCAGGCACTTCCACTCGGGACTACGGGGATCGGGTTTTGTATATAGTTAAACATCCTTTGTCCCTTATTAATTCCCTTTTCCTTCCCCCTGTTGTTTTTCATTCAACTTGTTACAGTCTTAACTTCCAACCTTGTGCGGAGCATTTTTTTTTTTTTTACCTATTCCTTTTGCTTAATTCTCCCCCTGGGAGGGTAGGGGACAATAGAGAGAAAATCCTGTTCTCTCTCTCTATCTGACCCTTAAACAGAGACAAGCTATTACCAGCCTTTTGAGTGGCAGCACCTCTAGAAATCAAAATTACAAGAAAATACTTTTTTTTCCTGTAAACAGATTACAATTAGAAACATATAATTGTTTGTGCATCTTTAGTATTACTTCTATAGAGAGATGCAAACTAAAGCTAGAAGCTTCACACCATTTGAAAGATGACTAGGTTTTGGTAACTAGTAAGTGGAAGAATGTCTCTCTGGGAAGACTCAACTACCTACATTCATTTTTTTGTTTTCATATTTTACTTAAGACTTAGGTGCTCTAAGTGATTTGCTTTAAGTGGTCTGGTTAGATGATGAATACTTCAGGTACCTTAAAAGCAGAACACTATATTTTAATGGCTGCAAAATAAAACTCATCAGCAGAATTAGGCCAGAATAAACTTTCTGAAAACATCCCTTCCAAAGACCTTTTAGTATCTGAAATAGATTAGTGTCGGTACTCTCATCATCACTCTTGTGCATTTTCTTCTATTACATGCAATTAAATCTCTTGTAAAAGAACAAAACAAATCAAAACTCTTCCCAGCCACATCTAGAGTAAGCAGCAAGACAAACCCTGTGCAACAATGCTTGTCATTCACATTTATCTCCAAAGCTAGTTCCAGAAGAAAATCAACACTCAAACTATGAAATTTCAAAGTGAATGTAAATTAAGACACTTCAAGTCTATGAGAAGCGTATGTCAGAAGTTTTGTTTCAACACAAGCAAGTCCACTTCTGATATCAGTGGACTGAATTTTTTGCATTTAAAGAATATTAAAGCATTGAACCATAAGATACCAGTGATATGACTGATTTCTTTTGAAAAATTGATGTGATGTTACTGATCACTTGACAGTATCAGTTGATACTATTGTTATAATTGTTTTTAATAAAAATGATTGTTTTTTAATTCCTAGCATCAGCTTTTAAATCCATTTAAATATTATAGAAAAAAAAAAAGGCTCATATTAGGGCTCTATGTTCCACAGCACTGTGGATGTCAAGGAACACGTTAGGAAAATACTGTCTTCTGTTTTTACAGGTTTTATAAAGGTGAAATGCCTGCTTTGTTACAGATTCAGGACAGAGCACCATTTGGGCTCTTTTTCCAGTTCTCCAGAATGGAGAACATGACCACTAGTAGCAGCTTCTTCATTTTTCACAGAGTAACAGCAACAACTGAGCTTTGTAGACAAAAAAGGCATGAATGTAACTTGCTTACAGGCAAATGTCAGCTATAACAGATCACGGTGAAGTATTGAAATGAACCTGAGAAATACATGGCACTGACCCAGCTTGCCTTAGCATCCTGCCTTTACTGTACCCCAGCAGTCATTAACTATTTTTCTCTTTTACATTTCATGTGGCACTCCTACTCAGCTCTCTGAGAGCTACACGCTTGATGTTGACTTTTCATAGAATCGCATAATCATTTATTTGGAAAAGACCTTTCAGATCATTGAGTCCAACCATAACCTGTCTACTACTAAACCAGATCTCTAAGCACCTCATCTCCCCATCTTTTAAATCCCTCCAGGGATGATGACTCCACCACTTCCCTGGGCAGCCCCTTCCAGTGCCTGATAACCCTTTCAAGGAAGAAATACTTTCTAATATCCAATCTAACCCTCCTCTGGCACAACTTGAGGCCATTTTCTCTCATCCTATTGCTTGTCACTCCTCACTACACTATCAGGGAGTTGTAGAGAGGAATAAGGTCTCCCCTCAGTCTCCTCTTCTCCATCCTAAAGCAACTAACTCCATAAATTGCGAGATGCCCATTTCTGGACTAGAATTGTCTTAGGCCAATATGTTCAACCTTCTGCTTTCACTTCTGTGTGTTTCTCTCTGCTCTCACATGCCAGTTGTACTGTTCTGATGTACTGAGATGTACAGGATAAAGGTGGGAGAAACTCCTCATCACGTATGTTGAAAAGTCTGAACAGAAATGAACAAACGAGTTTTGTATTTCTGGGTGATCTTGTAGGGCACAGATTGATTATTAATGTCTAGGAAAGTACAGCCTGAGATGCTGAACTTAGAAACATCTCAATTGAATAATGGATTTATTTTTTTTCTTTTTTTTTTATAAAAGAAAGTGATAATAGCTGGTACCTAAGGTATTAAAAGTTTTATGAGCACTACAAAGCTTTGATGGGTATCATTGACTCCCACTTTTGCTAGTATTGCTCCATGTTTGAAGCCAGTTTTCTGTCAGTTTGAGTTAACAGCAAATTTACTATTAAATGGCAGCAGCAGTTATCTATCATGTGACAGTTACATCTTTGTATCAGGAGAAACGTACTTGCAGCATTTAAGCAGTTTTCCCTTCATACACTTTATTCTAGAAAAAACTGCAAAACGCTATTGGATGATGCTTTAAAGCTTGTAACTTATTTTGCTTTCGTCAAATGGAGGCTATAACCAGTAAGCAATCTCTCTGGATATGTACAGAAATATTTAAACTACAGTTTATGATATAAAACAACAGACAATCTCTTGGCATTCCCCCTTCTTCCTTTTTCTATCTTTCTCAGTGAGAAAAAAAAGATTAATTGGTTTTCCAGTCTGCTTCACCACATAGCTGCACAAACAGTTTTTCAAGAATACGGGAAAATGTGACAGGCAGAAAATACCAGACTTCAGCATAGCTGGGTACCTGTATGGTGAAACCCAAGGCTAACACTGCTTTGAAGTCATCAGTGCTGCTGCGAATGCAGAGTATCCTTGACTTTACATGACATTACTGGAGACAAATGAATTATTCAGAGTTCTTAAAGTTCACCATCTATCTCTGCAGAAACTGAGACTGCACAATTAGGAAACAATGCAGAACCTGCTCGCTCAGAAGATCTTGCCCTTGTGTATGGTGCAAGCAATGGCACCTATTGGTACAGTTGTTATCTATTGTTTAATATTAACTCTTGTTAATAACTTCTATTGACACTGCAGAACAATCACACCCACAGAAGATGGAAATGGCTAGGAAGCAGTTAGCTACTGCCTAATAATTGTTCATGATTTAATACAGAAAAATATCCAATTACAACTCTTAAATCCCAGGCTGAGTTAGAAGTAACATCAGTTGGAAAAGATCCCTATGTTAATAAACTATAGATATATTTCACTGAGATTATTAAGCACCTGACGGTGGGCTTCATCAGGAAAATTTCCATAAGAAGCATGAAGGACAAGTTTTATAACTGGGAAAATAATTTGTGTATGATGATTTCTGAATGAATCTAATGTAAGCCAATTTTTCCTTTCAAATCAGAAGGAAGAAACCAATTCCCTTTTTTTAACCACAAACGATACCAACTTCATGTCTTTGCCACAATGCAAAAGATTTTTTGAGCTAAATTGTGAAGCACCACCTTTGACAAAGTGCCAATTTGAAATTTAGAAAGACAGTATCTGAAGACCATCATGAACATTCTGAAAATTTACAAGGAACACGTAAAGAAATTTCCTTTCTCAAATGAAAGTGTTTTGTCTCATCTTGGATTGAACACTTGAACCACCCTTACTGGACACTAAATGTCAGTCTTGGCCCTGTTGGCTTGTAACAGCTGATTTAAACATTGAATCCCACGTACAGAAATAGATATTTTGAGAAAAGTTTTAAAAGCTTTTGTTTGAGTTTCATTCACATAAATAATGAGAAGTAAGCTTGATAGCTGAGAGAGGACAAAAAAAATCACCTACTCTGTTTGAAAATAATCTAACAGAATTATACTGCACATATTATGCATGCCGACGCTTATGATAGATTGTTGCATTAAAAGCTTTTATTGCCATGAGATTGGACTGCACACATCACTTACAAGTGGAAAAATATTACAGGAATGATGAGAATCAAATCCAAAAGTACATTAAAAACTTTGTATCACCTCAAATGCCATGGCCATTTTCTTTGTCTCTGCTTCATCATTTTAAAAAGAATAAAAGCTAACAAAGTTACCATAGTAGTAATAATGTACCATACAGTTGTTCTTTCTCTTTTTCCTTAAGCAGAAATCTCCCAAGACTTTGCCATAATGGCTGGTTGAGAAATTTCTAGTTCATATTTTACTTCTTGGACTTGAAACTAGCCCACCTGTTACATCAGCCAGAATAAATCAGAGCAAGTCAGTCGAAGAGCTGAATACGTTCTTGGCTGCTTCTGAGTGTAACTATGGATGGAAAGTACTTATGCACATCCCCTCGGGGTTCCAACAAATCTCATATATGCCTTGAGATTAAGCTTTTTAAAACATCAAGTACATGGCTTGTGTAATATTTTCACAAGGAGCGTAGTTGCTAAAGTAATTTTAATCTATCAAATTGTACTAGACATAAGTATTTAATAATGCAGTATTACCTTCAGAATAGCATATTAAATAGCATACATCACCCAAGAAATAGAATGCATTCTAAATACATCTTTTTAATAACTTTTAAGTTATGAAAAAATGCAGTTCAGTAAGTTCCTTTTGTTCTACTGAAGTTTATTTTATATAAAAAACTAACTAACATTCAATGCTTCACTGACTATTGTTGCATCAATGATTATTTTAACCTCTTTTTGTTAAAACCGTGAAATAAAATATATATTACAGGCATAACTAATATATAATCATATACTTTATAAAAGATATTTTGGTAAGAAGGAAGTCAGGTCATAGCATTTTTTTTGTAATGAGAAAACTATTCATTCTCATTTCCAGTGCATTTAAAAAAACCAAAGGGTATATGTGAAAATCTAACAAGATTCCAGTTATCTTTACTGTCTTCTTTGGGGTTTTGCAACATGAAACATATTAAGTTGCAAACTAAGTAAATTAGCATGGATCATTAAAAACAATCTGCTAAATTCCTCAAATCCAAAAGCCATTATTGGCAGCTATTTTGCACTTCAGCCAAATTGAAATTTGGGCATTCTAAGTTGGTGGCAGCTTCTGCCTTGACAAGACTATACAATCTAAATCTAAATGCAGATTCAAAACAAAAAAAAAAGGAACGGAGAATTGTTTCGGTATTAAATAGAGAACATTTTGTCACATGACTACATCCTGGCAAAATCTTTTGAGCCTTTTGTTAGAACAAGACATATTGCTTATGAACTAAATAAATTCTAGTCCATTAAACATTTTTGTGTCAGCCATGTTTAGCAAAAAATCTATGACTGCAGAAAGTTTGAAACTTAAGTGGTGCCATGCATAATTTCAATTACATAAAGACATGGAGAGTAGATAAGGTGGGGTGTTTTTTTTGAGTTGTTTTTTTTTTTTCCTTTTCAATCTTGAATGGTTATATGCTGGCTGTGCCAACAGAGTGCATAATGGGAAATGAATTCTCCATAAGAAAACAAAACAAAACAAAACAAAACCCACCAAAAACCCAAATCCAAAACCATACTCAACAGTTTCCAGCTTCTATTTGCTGGCAGGAGGATGTGGGGACAGAGTGCTCTAACCAAGAGGTGACAGAAAATAATTCCTTAAAACCAGACAGATAATGAGATTCTCATATGTAATAGAAATTGAAGGCTCAGTTTGAAAACACCTCATAGTTTAGACATTTCTGTATGGGTAAAGAATTTACTAACTCTATTCTTCACACTTATCTCTGACTTTCCATGTAGTGGGTGTTATATTTCAAACTCTTAAGGCTGCTCTAATATTGTTTCATGTGCAATAGCACTACAAGGTCACATATTTCTGAAAACGTGCAAATTCCTATTAATGATGAGAACACTCCAATATGTGAAAATTTCCCAACAGTAACCTCAGCAAAGAGAAAACTTAGCAAAAGAGAATTATCCAAAAAAATCATTGCCATCCAAATTTCTCCTTAGAATCTACTTTCTCTTTTGTTAGAGCTGGGAAAAACCTGAAGCTGTAAGAGCAAATAAGACTTCAAAGGATCATTGTCCACCTTGATGTTGTGTTGCTGTTGACATCTTTCCCCAAACTCCTAAAAGAGGCATCTGAGCAGCTACCCCTGAGCTGTCACCCATCCCCATACATCCCCCACCCCCAGTGCTCTGGTTTGGTTGCACAAGAGGAAAAACAGGCAAGACACGAAGAGTTGTGAGGTTTGGAAACATCTGTAAAAGTCAATTATCTATCTGAAAACACTTGAGAAACACAGAAAATAGGATTACTCCTTTGATAGGATGTATGCTGTGCTCTTGGCACACCTCTGGACTGAAGAAGTATGTCTTTCAAATGACAGCTCTTTCTGTCTTCCTGAACTTTAGATGAACTGAGGCAGAAAATTCCTGTATTTTATATCTCTTCTTATATATACACACAGGATGTAAAGATACCATAAAAGTTACAACATAAATCAGTTGTCACCACTTGGCATCTTTAATATCGACATTGCTTTTCCGAAACAGAGCAATCTGGTTGAGAATGGCAGGTGATCTTCCCTTATGGCATGCCTTCCATGGACTTTGCCCCTTCCTCTTTTCTCCCTTTTTTACTCGCTTTAGTTTTATAACCATTGGCCAGAAAGTGGACTCTAATAAAACTGAACTAACCCATGTTTCATGTTCAGCCCAACTTTTAGCAAAGCCTGCAGGAGTAAAGAGGATGCTGGAGAGGAACCGGCAGATGAGGAGCCTCAAGATGCATGACTAGTCCTCACTTCTGCTGCTGCCACACCAGAGCAAATTAATCATGCAGTGAGTCGAGACAGTTTACTTTTTAATCTCTTTATATTAGTAACACCTCCCCATCATACCCACTGCTGACTACAATGAATTAACATGAAAGGCGCTGCAGTACGTATTGTATACTTACACCTAACAGCTAGATATGACATGTTAATACTCTTAAATATTTTAGGAAAAAAAAGCTCCACTCAGAAGGCAAAAAGACAGAATATAAATTCATATCAACTTCAGGGAAGTCAGTGAGTTTACATCATCTCAAGAGTTCAAAAAGAAGAGTTTGGAGTCCCGCCTGGGATCCTTTCAAGTCTCAAATTCTCTCTGGCTAATGTCAAACCACTGTAAATTCAGAAGAAGCCCACTGAAAAAAAAAAAGTATATACATACAAATATATGTGTGTGTGTGTATATATATATATATATATTTATACACCGACATAACACAGACTGGAACCTACTTCAGGATCTTGCTACACTGCCTATAGAGACACAAATGAAAATACTAACTGGTTTTCAACATAAGAGTTTTTTGGTAATATCATCATTTAGCATGTCACATCTAAATGTCACCTTTAGTTCATATAAATGTCACCTAATTACTTCAGATAAATACCTTTTTGTGAAATTTCAGTAGCCTTAAAATTTTAGAAAGGTCAGAACTGATAAGCAGAAACACAAACATTCTGCCTGCCCCTGTTTACTGTTATTCTGCAAAAATATCAGAGAGAGTGTTGCCTTTGGTGTATAATGTAACTATGATGCCCCTGAGATAATGTTTTACACAGAAGTGTGTTCCAGTCAGTCCTCTGTGATGAGATACGCATTATTGCAACTGCAACTTAAAAAAGTAAAAAGCGGCAAGCAGTTTCATACTTCTTATTCACTGTCCTACTTAGTGTCCTTCTTACTAGAAATGAGAGAAAATTAAAATATAGCTTCTACATAGATCCTTCCTTTGAGTATTTTGACTTCTTTTCTAAATATGTGGCATTTTTTTCCAAATAAAGCAAAATTTAGAGAAAAGAAGCAAGTGATTTGCTGAATGTCATCTACCTTGTCAAGTCTGCCTATTTACGTTTAATACATTTAAACACTGCAGGATTTACCTTTTTGCATTTTAAATCTGTAGCCTGGGCTAAATAAGCCCAGACTGTGGAGTTATATTCCAACAATGCATCCTTAGCAAATCCTGATAAACATATCCTGATAAAACATGGCAACAAATACTTCTAATCCAACATATATTATATCAAAACTCTGATAAGAGGTTTTATAGTCTTTAATCCTGCATATATCAAAACCTAGATAAGAGGTTTTGTTGACTCCAAATAGATATAGAGGTTTCAAGAATGATTACAATTTTTATTTCTCTTACAACAAGGCTTGAAACAATTGCTCCCATAATTGTTTTTCAGGTGGACTAAATCCAAAATTTCAAACCAAACACAACGGATAAAGGGAATAAGAGAACATTTAAGATTTCAGAGTGCCTCAATTTTTTGTTTGTTTGTTTCCAGACAACACTACTCTGAAGCCTCAGATATAGAGCCTAGAAAACATACAGATTTTTAAAATTAGTTTCAGAATATTTCTGAAATTAAAGCTTTGCAATAATGAGATATTCTTCATATTAACATGTACTGAATCCATCAATCTAAAAAAAGTTACACAAGAGCTTTTTTTCTATTCCACACCAAAATCAATCCTGAAAGTCACTCAACAAGAGTAGCAACAAGAGACAGACTCAACAAGAGACAGAGAAAAGCTAATTCTGCTACATTAGCATGAAACAATACTGTGGACTGGGAAAAAAAGGAAAAGGAAAAGGAAAAGGAAAAGGAAAAGGAAAAGGAAAAGGAAAAGGAAAAGGAAAAGGAAAAGGAAAAGGAAAAGGAAAAGGAAAAGGAAAAGGAAAAGGAAAAGGAAAAGGAAAAGGAAAAGGAAAAGGAAAAGGAGAAAAAAGGAAAAGGAAAAAAGGAAAAGGAAAAGGAAAAAAGGAAAAGGAAAAGGAAAAAAGGAAACAAAAGGGAAATAAAAGGAAAAGGAAAATAAAAAGAAGAGAAAGAGAAAAATAAGCCTAGCTTAATACCGATGTTTGGTTGGTTTGGGGAGGGAGTGGTTTGTTGGTTTGGTTTAGTTTCTCATTTTGTTTCGGGTTTTGTTTGTTGGTTTGTTTTTTTAATCTCTGTTTCACATATTTTCACCTATAAATACTAAAAACATGTTTCATTTGATTTTGGACTAATTGCAGGCCAAAGTCAAGGTCTGCAGACCCATATCAAATGTTTTCTGCTTCACTGCTCAGTGGAGAGATTCAAAATCACAAGTGAAGCATCTTGAGAAAGAGGTTACAGTGAATTAAAGCACATGAGATATATAGAATCTACAAAGTCCTTTACTTGCAATTTTGGCTTCTAAATGGCATATTCATTGCAGCTTTGTTTCACCACAGGCACCTACTTTGCATGTGCTGAGACGGCTTTGCAACATGATCAAAACTGCAGAACAGGAGATTTCATAGAATCACAGCATTGTTATGGTTGGAAAAGACCTTTAAGATCATCAAATCCAACCGTTATCTAACTCTACCATGCCCACTTCTAAACTATGTCCCTGAGCACCGGAGACACAGCATCTTTGCTCCAAATGTGCAGTCCTGAACTAAACTAAACATCTTGGCAGCCCAACAGTCACTACAAGAGCACCACTCACTTCTGACAGCCACCCCTCCTCCTACAATTATTCTTAGCTTATGGAAAAAGTAAACAAGGTATCTGTATATACAGTCACGTCAGACAGTTACTCTAAGAGAGTGTGTGACTTTTATTATCTGCTTTTGCCTCTGCTGAACTGCAGAGTCAAAACTCTCACTGTTATATGACTTTTTCATTTATATTTGTACAAATTTTCCCACTAAAAGCTACTTGAGGAACAATGAGAGAAGACTGACATCCACTTCAACTGAAGACAGTTCAACTGAAACAGGGTTTCCTTTTTGGCAAGACAGCACGTTTACATTCTAAGTCTTTTTTATTTCTTCCTAAAACTTGGAAGAAAAAATGAACAAAATATTCTAAGCTCAAAAGACAGAATCTGTGTGTCTTTGTTGTAGTAAAGTGCACTTTTTTGACCAAAAAAAGTGGTTGTGCACCTCTGTAGGTACATGAAAAAATCTGACATATATCTTGTCTATGCTTTGTTAAAGCCTCTTATTCAAGATAGATTTTAAGAATTACACAGAATTTTAACCTTTTGTTAATTTTATGACTCTCATGGTGACACTGGCTCATGCAGACTGCAGTTACAAGCTAGAATATCAATGGCCTAAAACGCTGAGGCACAAAACAATACAAAAAGACAGACTTAACATTTCATTACTACAAATTCATCTGGATTCTTCAACAGGATAGGAGAGCGATTTGATTTTTTTCTCAAAGAAGGAGGTATCAAACCCACAGCTATGCAATTCTGGAAGAAGTGAGATCCCCTGAATCTGCAACAGCAAACATTTGGTGACAGGATCACAGGGTTGGAATGGACCTCTGAAGATCATCTGGTCCAATCCCCCTGCTAGAACAGGTTCACCCAGAGATCACACAGGAACACGTCCAGGCAGGTTTTGAATGTCTCCAGAGAAGGAGATTCCACAACCTCTCTGGGCAGCCTATCCCAGTGCTCTGGTACCTTCACAGCAAAGAAGTTTTTCCTTATGTTTAGGTTGAACCTCCTGTGTTCCACTTTGTGACCATCACCCCTTGTCCTGTCACTGGGCACAACCAAGAAATGTCTGGTCCAATCCTCCTGACACTCACCTTTTAGATATTCATAAGCCTTAGTAATGCACTGTATGGGAAGCAAACTTCAGAGACAGACCTCTCCTTTCCATCCACTCATCCCTGCACATGGTTTTCCAAATGGTGAGACCATTTGGGAGAATAATTTCGAACAGCTGTTGTCACTGAGACTAAAATCTGCAAGGAAAAGGTGCTGATACCAACATTAACGTTTCCTGTCTTCATGAGATAACACTTTCTGATAAATTTACTGCACATAAAAAAGGGAAAAAATAGCTTTTGAATGTCAAGAATATAATTTTTGTTGTTTCCTTTTCTATTTTCACATGCCATTAACATAAATGGGATGTAGCTACATATAAGCATAACCAAATTCCTATAGTGATGCTATTTCTCATATAGAAAGATTATTCTAATACAATACCGAACTTTCTAGCTGCATACAATTTTCTTACATGGGGCACGAGAGGAGCTGACTGTGACTGATTAGCAAGTGAAATTGGTCAAAAAGCCCAGCTTATTCTTTAAGATGAGAAAAGGAAGAGACACACAAGTCCTTACCTTTTTTTTTTTTTTTTTTTTGCAAGCACCAAAAGGGGAACAAATGTGCCATCTTTTTTTTTTTTTTTTTTGCAAGCACCAGAAGAGGAATAAGACTGGCTTGTTTCAGACTAACAGGACACACACTGTTAATTATTCATTCTCTCTCTTTGTAATAGCTTCCCTATACAAAGACACTTCCTAATATAAAGGCATATGATACCCTTACAAAATAAACATTATAAGTGAGATAAATATGTAAACAATATAATACAGAAAATTTATAAAGCTATAACATATATTTCTAATATAAGACACAAATTTTATATTTTATATAGAAAGTAAAACTAATATCTATACAAATAGAGTAGAAATTAAAAACATATCAGAGAAAGTTAATAGCAAGATGCATGTATTTATGGCAGACTCATGCAGTTTCCACTGCTTGCAAAAACTGTCAAATGAAAGTATGGGGAAGGTTCTTTTTGTTTGCATTGTTTAAAGATTTACATAGATACAGTTAATGTTTTACTACTGCTGGTTAATTAATGTAATGCTATAAAACATTTTGAGGGTAAATATTGCATGCAACTATTACTAATTATTTACTACCTATCTAAATATACTTTCTATTGAATATGCAAATATGTAGATATATCTAAATATAAATTGTAATTTAATTTTACAAGTACAAGCGCTACATGAATTCAGTGAGGTAAAAGAACAAAAATAACCTAAAAAGTTTTCTGTAAAAAGGACATGGGAATGTACATGACAGAGGCAAGAATTCGAAGCAGGATTGAATTTATGGAAAACAGGTAAACCCTCTGCTGTGCAGAATAGCATTTCCCCAAGTACAAAAATGCCGTGTGACAGCTGAGCACAGGGACAGCTGGAAGTCAATAGCTCAGTGATGACAGGCACTATAAGCGCCAGATGCAACTTCAAAAGCACCATAAAAAGTCTAGATAAGAGCAGTTTTTCTGGAAAAGCAATCCTCTGCATGGCCTTTGCCCCAGCATAAATAACTGCAATCTCCCAGGACAATCTGGTCTTTCTCCTACCCTCACTGTTTGTCCTGCTGTTGCAGAACCACAATAGACAGAGGTAGAAAAATAAAGAGGAAAATTGATTTTAAAAAGGAATTTAATATAAGGTCAAAGGGAAAAAAACTTACAGTGTGGTTTCTAAAGAAACAAACAAGACCACCAAGACAATTCAGATTAATTGTGTCACAGTGGGATAAAAGTGAATATTCTGAAATAATTAATCTCAAGAATTCTCCAGGACAAAAGAGGTTTGAAATCCTTTGCTTTACAATAAGTCATCGCTCTCTTTACCTACTTTCACAGAGGTTTATGTTATCTCAGAGTCACTTCACTGCATTTTTCTCTCTTTGCTTCTTTTCCTATGGCATTTATGCTGACTGTGCTGACTGCTCTTGGGTTTGCTTAATTTAGTTATAGGTTAAATAACCTTGCTAATAAGCCAAGACTCTGAAGCTTGTTTCTGACAACACAAAGTTCACAATTTTTTTATACAGGTAAGATGTTTGGAGACTTTCTTTTGAAATTTAAGAAATAAAAAAGTTTACAGTGAAACACTTCTCTGTGAACCAATATTGCTTCTTAAACATGGTGAGGATCTCTAAAGACACCAGAGATATTTAAAATAACCCACATAAAGATAACTTTTCAAGTAAGCCTGACAGAAGTTTGTAGAAGACATAACACTTCTGAAAGCTGCAATCTCACTCCCATTTCCTCTACACATCACTCTCTCACAAGAAGTTCATGAGGTACAAGGCTGTAAAGGTGAGAAGTGGGAGGAAGCCCCAGTGCTGTGACGTACATCAGTAGTGGTGTGTCTTATACACAGCACCTCCACTGTTAAAACATTGTTGCTTTATTTTTTAAATGCTTCTCCTTTTAGATTTGGAATTTTGTCAACTTAATCCTTTCAAATTACTAAAGTAGTTTGCTAAAGTAG
The DNA here is from genome assembly GCF_000695765.1 of Mesitornis unicolor. Taxonomy (NCBI): domain Eukaryota; kingdom Metazoa; phylum Chordata; class Aves; order Mesitornithiformes; family Mesitornithidae; genus Mesitornis; species Mesitornis unicolor. The sequence goes on from NW_010179564.1 coordinate 24,035, forward strand.
CTGTGAGATAACAGAACAGCATTTCTATGAGTAGCTGTTACTCAAGTGCTATAATAGTGGTTAACTGGGTTTTTCACCTCAATTGGAGATTAAGTCTTCAGGGAAACCAAAGTTACCTTACAACTATTATATCAATGCAAACTATAAAAGCCACCTCTGATATGCAATTCAATATATCAGTCTTACAGGATTTATACCATTAGTGACATTTTTTGCACCTGAATAACAGCTTATAGTTTATATATGTACTTTTAAAAATACAATTCTATGCTCAGATTAAATTCTACTCATTCACAGTTAAACAGGAATCCCAAAATATTTTAAAGTAAATATTTATGTGGACAGAATGCAAGGCTTTTTCTAATCCGTTCTACCCTTATATTTAGTAGAAATCACCATTATTTTAGTGAACAGACATTAATTTTCCCACATAAAAACAGCCAAAATACTGTATTTTTAATAAAAATGTAAGATGATTAATACAATACAAACTTTCTTTCCAGGGAAAAATCTCCAACTAATCTTAGTCAACACACTGAAAAACAAAGCTTTTTAAAATACCACAATGCAGTAAATTGCAGATACTAAAATTCTAAGGCAACTTTCTACAGCTTAATAATAAAACTCATTAAAAAGTACTCAAGAAGTATGAAGTCACATCAGATGATGTTTTACCCAAGTGAATAAGCTCCCATTACTGATTTTTTTTTTCCTAATGCAACGTGCTATGTTACTAGTGGGGATTCCACTGTACAGTATAATATAAATACACATAACATAAGAAAGTGTTATGAATAGATCAAATGAAGTTGAAGTGTCAAGCCCCATTCTAATCTATCAACTTCAAACTTTTAGTCAAAACACTGGGTAAATTGCAAAGGAAGTGGCCACATTGTTACTTATAGCTAATGAGAACAGGAAAGTTTTGTATCAGTTGGAGACATATATAAACTCCTCCACAGTTTCTTAAATACCAAATATAGTATTATATATTACTTCTATATTAATACAAAGTGCACTGGAAATACTTACAGTGTCTTTCCATGATGAGAACAAAGGCAAACACCCAGCCAAAGAGAAGAGCAATGGGTAGGTTTCTCCAAGACTTTAGAGAACTTTGTCAATAATACTTCTGGTGACACACACAAATGCTACTGCTAGTAGTGATCTACATCACTACTGCTGCCACATTACTATTTCTCCTGGCCATTTCCACCTCTTGCTGCTTCTCCTGTGTGCTGCCCTCTTCTCCTTTTGCTCTGCCATCTGGGCCTGTCTTTTTTTATTTTCTTACCACCCTTCCCCCAAGCTCATGGAAGTGTAGAGATGGAGTAGACTGCTACTTCAGCAGCCACACACAAGAAAACCAAAAACACAAACAGAAGAAAAAATAATCTTTCTTCTATAACTTCAGTTGACACCAGGTTTACAGAACCATACAGTTCTTCAAAACCCCTGATTCAAGTCACCCATAGGACAGGAAAAACAAAGCCAACTGATGCCAGAGGTGACATGCCTCCACTTACATACTGAGTACAGCACATGTAAGGGATGGGCTTGCAGTTCCTAGATTAAAGTAACTTCCCTCAGTATTGAGATTAGGAACACAAAAGGCATTACTTCTCTCACAGTGTAGCAATTGCTTTCACACTTGAAAATCAGTTCTGCCCTTACAGCTTTTGCCAGGATTTTCTCATCACTTGCTGTGCACAAATTTCTACTAAGAAGCGCGTTCTCGGTCACAGAGGGCCAAAATCCTTAAAGCTCACATCAAACCCACGGGATTGTATTTCACTTTTCTAAACTACAAATACAGAAATGCTGACAATTATCCATCTATTTTTCCCCTGTATTTCCCTATGGCCATTTGCTAAGTGGACAGATGGATGGTGTTCAATAGCTCACTTACCCTCTGTCATTACACCCATAGACCAGATTATGGGTACACAGTACTAATGAGACCCTCAGAACAAAATATTAAATGTCAGTCACCCTTGGAAACACATAGCAAATTAAAACTAATTTCATGTATACACCACAGAATTACAAATTGATTTTGACACGACCAGAGTAAGATAAAAAGCCTGTAACAGAAAGCAGGAGGATCTGGACTTCATAATCAAATAAAACACAGATGCACGTTAGAAAAAATAACCCAGCCTGGTGACTCAGCTACATCTCGTGGGTACTATTATGATGAATGAAGACGGCTGCTGGATAAGAACAGAGTTCTTACTCAGAGACTCTCCCAAATCAAATTACAAGTCAAAACAAAAGTGAGGCACCTTGGAACAGCCCGTAGCCTGATGATCACAACTAACATGGTGAGGTGCTTTGATTTCAGTACATCCTTTGACTTTTACCTTCCTCTCTTCTGCCCATGCCAAAGATGCCTAGCAGGCAAGAGGGGCCTTCTACCTCCTGCTGTCCTGAGGGCCTCTTGGATCAGACATCATTGGAAATGCTCAAGGCCAGGTTGGATGGAGCCTTCAGCAACCTGGCCTAATGGAAGATGTCCCTGTCCATGGCAGGGGATTGAACTGGATGATCTTTAAAGGTCCCCTCCAATTCAAACCATTCTGTGGGAAACACTGAGGCAGGTTGCAAGGAAATCCTACATACACCCATACGCTGCCTGAGCTTACAAAGATTCAGCCTATCATACGGCAAATATAAACTCAGTGTGCTAGACAGAGCCCTCAAAGAGAGCCAGTAAACCCTCTGATTAGCATCAAGACCACATAGATGTTACGGTACACTTGTAATAAAACAGAAGGCAGAAAACTGGAATACAGTGTCCAGTTCTGGACCCCTCAGTTCAAGAAGGACAAGGAATTGCTTGAAAGAGTCCAGCGCAGAGCCACAAAGATGATGGAGGCAGTGGAGCATCTCCCTTCTAAGGAGCAGCTGAGGGAGCTGGGTATCTTCAGCTTGGAGAAGAGGAGACTGAGGGGTGACCTCATTCATGTTTATAAAATTGTAAAGGGAGAGTGCCAGGAGGAAGGAGCCAGGCTCTTCTCTCTGGTGTCCAATGACAGGACAAGGGGCAATGGGAGCAAGCTGGAGCATAGGAGGTTCAAACTGAACATAAGGAAAAACTTTTCTACTGTGAGGGTGACAGAGCACTGGACCAGACTGCCCAGAGAGGCTGTGGAGTCTCCTTCTCTGGAGACATTCAAAACCAGCCTGGACATGTTCTTGTGTGACCTAGTCTAGGTGATCCTGCTCTGGCAGGGGGTTGGACTAGATAACCTTTCGAGGTCCCTTCCAACTCCTAATATTCTGTGATTCTGTGAACTGCTTATACACTCAGAGCAACCAAATGTGCTTGGGGACAGATCCTCCACTGATATGACTGTTAAACAGAGTAGAGATTAAGGTTGTCTTTTGAGATAACCATGTTTTGGGACATGGTTTAGTGGGCATGGTGGTGTTGCATTGATGACTGGACTTTATCTTAGAGGTCTTTTCCAACCTTAACGATTCTGTGATCTTGAACACTCAGCTAGCCTTGTCAACCAGTAATTTTTTTATGGAGCTGCTGGTGGGTTATCTAACATGAAAATTCCTTCTTTCCCATCAAGGTAACACAATCACTACCAGAGTCCTAGTAAGAGTAATTTTGATAGTTTAGTCATGTTATCACTGTTCAAAAGAGTGTTTCACTGGGAATGTGTATATTTTTTATATAACTTTGCACTGCCAGACTGAGAGGTATGGAAAAACTGCTGGTTCTTCTGTAGTATTTTAAGCTACTTCCTCAGCATTTTTAAAGAGGAAAAAAATTTTAGCAGATCACTTTTTCTGAAGTGAAAAAGTATTAAGAGTTACCGAGGCGAAGAGCTCCTGAG